>NW_008660428.1:0-33992 GCF_000695815.1 Acanthisitta chloris
TATATATATACACACACACCCACCCCAATACACTTATATGTTAAAAATCAATTTCTTGATTAATGACCAATATTCATTCTAAGCAAAACTTCAAGCCCTTGTTCCGTCCACAGTCTGTTTCTCCCAATTCTTTCATTTTTTAAGCTATGAAGTGGAAGAGCCTTTAAATACTGTGGTTGATTATTGTAGTCTTACTGTCGATGACAAGAATCACAAGAGCATGATACTAGACTGTGACTTGTCTATTAATCGCTTCAGTCTTTATCAGAGAGACATTTCGAAGAGTAAAGCAACAATGAGAAATCCCGGGTAGTGATAGACACAGCTCTGTGTTTACTGCAAACTTAATAATTACAAAAAGACTTCTTCTATGTTCTTGCTGGCTGAAATAAACCCCAACCAAAACAAACAAGGAAGCAAAAAGGAATAGCTGTCATACCAGCGGGGGGGAAAAAGTAGTATCACTGTAACTAAACCCCAGGTAGCAGTTGCACATTGCCTTTTTAAAGAGATAGACAATAAAGCACTCACTTTTGGAACCATATAGGTTCTGCTTTGGAGTGGCATGAGGCAAACAGCAATGCTTTTCTCAGGGCAACACACAGATATATATATACATGATTAAAATTTACTGCTTTCAGCAGCACAAAAAAAAAAAAAGTTTTGTTTACCTCAGACTTTGAGCTGGGATTCAAGACAATATCAGGAATCAATCAATGATTGAAGATATTTGCACTATATGAAGGATTCAGTCTAGGTGACTTTCACCATATTTTGCTTTCAGTGAGTGTACAGCACTTGATATCCTTATCATGGTTGCAATATTATTACAATGATGTCCTTTTATTATGATTTATCCATCCTTTATAAATTTTAACACAAACAAATATTTAGTTTGGAAAAAAAAATGTTCATCTATCATATGCCCACAAGAAACCACTTTTCAGAACATCTTTCCTAGCCTTTCTACCACATTATAAACTATACACATTTCCAATAATCTTCCTTGATTTACCAGCTCTGTCACTCCTGAGTTTAACATGTTGTAAAAACAGGCAACTGAAATTGGAGACTGCTTTTGAATGGTATTTTAAAGACCTTGGACTCAATCAAAAAAACCAAACCAAACAAAACCAACCAGCTATTAAGTCTACATAGCTTAACCTATATCCAGAGCTAGAGTTCAACCCATGCCTAAGGGAAAGACAGCAATGCTCTGCTCCCAATTTGGTCTCTGGGCACTGTCATATCTTGTATAATATCTGATTCTTTCAGAAATGACATTTTCATGTCATAAAATCTAATTGATAGGCACTTTCAAGTGCTATTTTTAGAGCTAATATCCAAGACTAATGAATGCAATGCACTAAGAAGTTAATACGAAGTTAAATCAAGCTGTCTTGTCTCTGTTCAAGTCATTCTTTTCTTGACAATAATATACAATAACAGCAACATTCCCCATATGGAAGTTCATGACCCTTATCTTTGCCTGAACTGTGCCTCCACCTAAAACAATATTTACCATTGGCTTAAAACCAGAGTTCTCCTGGACAGGTAATGTGTGTTTCTGTTTGGATATCCTGAACCACCAATCTGTGGATTATGTACCATTGTGCAGTTGATCCAAGAACACCAGATCAGTCACATTTGCTGTGACTTTAGAGTCAATCTTTTAATTCTTTTGGAGGAGAGCAGCAGGCTGAGTAAAGAAAAATACTATTCCAGGCTCCTTTCAGTCTTTCACCTTTCAGAGTTTTGTCCTCACATTTTCTGTGAGATTTCACCTTTTCTCACATTCCACCAGAAACTTTTGTTACACATTTTTTTTTACTTTTTATTCTCAAATGACTTCAGAAAAACTCAGTATAAGGAGTCTTTTACTACAAGCTCCTTCTCTGCAATAAAACCAAAGAAGTAGCTCTGTCTGATTTACCCCCACATGGTCCACGTAGGTCTGTGGCCTTTCCTCATGGAAAATGAGGTCAAGGGTCTTTCATGCTTTCTTTACCATATATCTTGCAAGTCTTGCTGATTGCATGTGAAAGGAGTGTTAGTGGGTTTATACACCTTCCTGTAAAGATTCCTTACACAGTCTGCAAAACATTTAGCAAACACTGGTAAGGTTTAATTGTGTCAGATTTTAAGGAAAATTATTTCCAGTAGTTTGAAAAATTACAGGTATAAACACAAATTTTTCAATGAACTGAACTTGACTGAATTTAGGCACATTGACTTTTGTTTAGTAAAGAATCAGTCCACATATTTATACCATGGAGTGACTAAACTGATCCTTGTGGAATTTTTCTTGCCCTAAATATTTCTAAGACATTTCTAGTGCATTTATACGCATAAGAGCATTGCAAATGAACCTTGCAAGCTGAAATCTCTGATCACTTCAGCAAGGCAAACAAAATGCACATTTTTTTTAGAGAATCATTGAATCATCAAGGTTGGAGGAGATCTCCAAAACCATCAAGTCCAACCATCAACCTGTCGCTCCACTCTAACCCTCAAACCCTAAACCATATCCTCCAGCACCAGATCCAGACACCTCTTCAACACTTCCAGGGATGGTGACTCCATCACCTCCTATCTTTGTTTAAGATCAATATTGGGAATGTTCTATCCATTATCATCACACACACAAAAAAAACATTCTAATGACTTCCATTAACAGATTGAGTGGGAAAAAAAGCCAATTTTTGCTCAAGAGGCATATCATTTTGCAGGGTGGAGTCATCTTTTTGGAGGTGGATGCACACCAGATCCCCAGCTTCCCAGAGGGCTCTGCCTCAGACAGATCCACAAAGCAAGCAGCTCCAGTAATCAGCTCTCAATAACATCCTACCTCTTCCTTCAATGTCAAGTTCCTTCAATCATATTATAATGTGTCATCTCTTCTACATTTCAGCTCCCACAAACCAAACAGTGGAAAGGAAAAGTAAGTTTTCACCCCACTTTAAAATGCATGCAGAACTAGAAGGGGCATCCTGATGGCTCAGCTGGAGTCCTGAAAAGCAATTTCCATATGGAAATACAAGATACTGATGTTAGTGAAGCTCAGAATCCAAGTCTGTATTCCTTAGCTATTTAATAATTTCTCAGAGACCTCATTAGAAACAGGATTCAGGCAAAAAAAAAAAAGGGCTATCGAAATGTGACACACAAAACTGTTCTTAGAAGTACTAATCACACAGCCATAACAAGATACATGACAAATGATTTGGAAGGATGTCAGAAAAAAGAACATCACAGTTAAATTCCTATTGACCTAGAATATGCTATTTTCCAACAGAAAAGAGTATGAGGAGTAATTTTAAGTCAAGTTGACAGATCTAAGTCCAAATCATCACAAACTTCAAAAACAAGTATTTAAGGGTTATATTAAATAGCCCCAAGAGCTCTTATATACCTTCATCCCTTTTTCACTCAGCAAATACGCTAAGGGAAAATGCCCTTAAATTTTAAAAAAAAAAAAAAAAAAAAAAGCAGCCTTAAATCTGCACATTATACTGGTGAAAAAAAAAAAATTCATAAGGATAAAAGTGTCAAAAGCAGCCTGAGGTCTGGCAGCTGACAATAACAACCTGTAGGGAAGTCAGATGGGAAGCTCTCCAGAATTGTTCTGGGACACTACACTGATTTGAAAATGGCAATTCACCCTAACTTTAACCATGTAGCTAGTCACACCAGCAGTTGGAAATATTTATTACACAACAAAAAAGAACCAAGATTTTCCTTAAATCAACATAAATCAGTGAGAACAGTGAAGCTGCCGTTGAAGCACATGATCTTGTTATCAGATATACAGTTCTGCTCAAACAGGGCTTTACCTTCCTAGTGACCCATCAGGTGCTCCATGGTTCTGGCTTAGCTGAAATTCCACCCTCGGGACTGACTGGGAACACATCTAATAGATTCTAATAAAGTCAACCTCCTTTGTGCTACAGCTCACCCTTTGCAAAGATCAGTATCTGTGCAGAATGCCTGTTATGTTATTAATTTGTTAGCATTGCTGGTCATAAATAAACCAAACTCACACAGCTGCATCGGCCATCACAGATAAACCAACAGAGGCAGTACACAGCCTAAAGGTTTGGGTAGGCTATTGCACATGTAGCTATCTCCACATCTTGAGCTTCAGGTGTCCCAAAAATTCAAAGAGGTTATTTCTAATTTTAAAACTATTGTGTCTGCAACTTCCTATAGTCTAGCGAGTTGAAGTGTACTGCACAGAAGTTCATAGAATCATAGAATTTAAGGGTTGGAATGGACCTTGCAGATCATCTAGTCTCAACCCCCACAGAGTCCCTCTCCAGCTCCTTGTAGGCCCTTCAGGTATTGAAAAGTTGCTGTGAGGTCTCCACGCAGTCTTCTCTTCTCCAGGCTGAACAGCCCCAGCTTCCTCAACCTGTCCTCACGTGCCATCCTTATGTATCACATGAGAACAAAAATCCCATGCCTTTGGTTGCTAACCCCTCGAGAGACAGGAAGAAGTTGTCACTGACATTGTGCAAAGATTTACCTGGTTTTATCTCTTTTTAATACCATGTAGCTATCCCTGTAACAGAAAAGGCCTCCAAACACCAGGAGGTAATATGGGGAATATAAGCACTGTGTTCTACCTGGCAGTAAAGCCAAAGCATAGGAAACCAAATCCTTATAGCTTTTGTGTCCTCTCTTCAGATAACACCTATGGATGTTGCCTTCTCTTCCTTGCTAATTCCCATGTCCATGCAAAACCAATCAATCTAAATATAATTCAGATAAATACAATGGAGGAAACCCTACTCTAATTCTTCTTTTTTCTTTCCTTTACTTTTTTCCTTTCCTTTTTCCTTTCCTTTGTCCTTTATTTCTCCTTTCCTTTCCTTTTCCCCTTCATTTTTCCTTTTCTTTCTTTGTAAATTTCATTTTCCATTTTTCCTTTCCATGCAAACAGCTCTGCAGCAGAAAAATCCACCGTGGATTAACCACCTCCTGTTACACTCCAGACTGTGAAATATGATTGTGCACTCCAGAAAGACAGAGCAGTGCGAAGTCAACATGGAACACAGGCCTGAATTGTTAGCTCTTTTGTACATAAAACACCCAAAGGGAACTTAGTGCCTTAGGAACAACATTCTGAAACAAGAGGGAGTTCTCTCAGAGTCGGTAGAGCTCCCTAAGGAGCTCACCTTACTTCTTTGCAACACACGTTTGTAAATGAATGGACATAAAACTCAAGATGCACTCAAGATCCAAACTCTTCAGAGTCCTTACTATCTTCTTGCTGTGTTTTCATGTTCGTATTATTTTTATTGTTGCTTTTTGCAAGCAGTGAGGATGTAAGTAGGGGTGAGAGGAGCCGTTGTAATAAGAGCACATTAGTTGCAGATTGCAAAGCTTGCCCATGATGAGAGAAAACTACATTTCAGCCACACTGCTTTATGCTAACACAAAGCCTCCAAGACAAAGAGACTTAAATACACACAATTAGAGAAAGAATATGATGCTATTACCCTAATTTGAAAATGAAGCTGTCAATAAAGAGGAAAAGCAAATGGGATAACATCAGAGTAAGAAACACCAAATGAGCTGAGCTTTTATTTTCTTTGACTGTAGCTAGAAGACTTCAATAAAAATATTACATTTTCTCTCCTTCTCTAAGTAAAATATCCATTCTACTGCTGGAAATAACTCATTTTTCTCAAGTCTTTCCCTTCTGCAAATTCTTCTACCCTAACAGCTACAGATATAAATGGGCAGACACAACTTGGATATTGATGACCAAATTCTCACTGTGCTCTATGTCAACCTACTATTGGCAGCCTTAGTTCTGCATTACTTTACACAAAGTGAATCTGCAAAAAAAAAAAAAAGGAGAACAGACATAAACCAAAAAATGCAGCATTGGAGAATGTGAATTACAGATCTTAGTTCTCCTAGGAGCCACCGTATTGGCTTCCTATTTTGTATTCAACAGCTTGCCCATTAACCCCCTGAAAATACTGTGTAATAAGGAATTAGCTTTGTGTTTGCCACCAATTACTGCAAGCTGGGAGCAGAAGCCTGTCAGCAAAATCTGTGGGGTTTTTGAAAGGACAAAACAAAATTGCAATGGTCTTCTGCCTTCCTGAGATTAGCTGAATCAATGCAGCTTATTTAAGACCTTTTACCAAGGTTACCTTAAAAAAGAATAAAAAAGCAACCAACAACCCAAACCAACAAAACTCCAACAACATCAGCTCATACTGGATGTATAGCAGTTTGTCTGCAAAACTGAAGTCAAGTTTCCCTCAGGCTTCTGAGAGAAGGTATTTACAATGCCTATGGTAACCTGCACCATGTGTACACATCAATATCGGGCAAGCTTGCCACAAGCACACAATTAAAAACATAGCAAACTTGCAGGATCAGCTTACTGTCATCTTCCCATTTTAGAGAGAGATGTGGTTTGTGCTTGGTCAGCTCTTTGCTAATTAACTGTATTCTGACTATTCTGCAGAAATGATATTTTAGCTTGTAACGTATCAGATGAATATTATGGTCAAATAAACTTACACTGCAGAATTTTGAAGTCACTGTCAGTCTGCTGCATCTTACCCTGAAAAAAAGCTTAGAATGGGCGCAACTGTTGATTCTATCAATATTATGTACTTTCTCAATATGAAGCATTTGTACAAGTACCAGAGTAATAATATTTCAGTATTTGAACATACAGTGTAGTCTCAAACTAAGAATATTGAAACACAGGTGCCTATTGAGATACTTTTAATGAGTATCTAAGGATTAAGATGTGGTTGATCCAACTCGCTCCAGGCTGCTCTAAGAGAACTTATAGTCTATTTACTTGAAAAAGAAGTTACCTTGTGGTTGTAACTCCATGGAAATCACAATCAGAAAAGCAAGATTCACTGGAGCAGAGCTTGAAGCCCTTCAGGACAGTTCTTGCTAAAGCCTGGTGGGTTTTGCTCCTTCTTCTAGTTTATTGACTCAGAACAGAGGTCAGTAGATAAGGAATGGCTATTTTTCTCCTTTATCCAACACAGTCTCTTGGCATATTGTAGCCTAATTGTAAAATAATTCTTCCTCACATTGAGAGTGCCACTGGATTTGTCTGTTAGGGTTTTGTGCTAGAAGTTTAGAATATAAAAGGTGAAAAGAAAATTTCCCACATTTTAAGGACAGCCAAAACAATCTTTGTGACAAGTTTGTGCCTTCACTGAAAGCAGAAACAAAACCCTGACACAACACAGGGGCTGGAAGCTGAAAGGTAAATTATACTTGCTGTGTTCTTCTGAATTGAATCCTGCCTGTATGATCAGCAGCATTCAGACTCCCAGCAGGGAAGTCTCCAAAAGAGAGGCAAAACTAGGCAGGTGGCTTGAAAGAAAGCACAGAGACACGTAGTGAAAAAAAATTCCGGTTGAGAAGTGAAATTGGTTAAATTGCCTACAGCACCTCTGTGCAGGAAAAGGAGCTGCACTGATTTCCCTACTATGAGGGGTGGAGGGAAAAGCACTGCAGAGCTTGAAGAGCAAAAGCCTGTAAAGAACACTTGTTCATTACGGACAATTTCGTTTATAGATAATCTGGTTTGGAAATTGGCAGAACGAGGATGACACTAGGGAAACGAGTGAGATAGAGTGAAGGGATGTATTTGAAGGAATCAGCAAAAGGTTTAGCCAATAGCCATGAATACAAGAACAAGCTGCATGGGGACAGAAGACACAGCATTACCTGGTCCTGAAAGAAATGACTGAGGAATAGCCACATGCATTCACTGGGATGACAGAGCTGCAAGATGCTCCCATCAGAGTTTACCCAAGAGGCAGGAGTCATTTCTGCTTTGTCATTACAAGCCAGCAGGAGGTTCAAAATATTCAAGATTGGATTAATTATCAATTTTCAACAGTCAGATCATAATTTGGAGGTGGGAAGAGTAAGCAAAGCTCAAAAATAGCGACAGAAAGGAAAATCAACAGTTGCCCTCTACGATTACTCAAAAATAAGTAGCGATTGCATTCTGAAACAGCTGTTTGTGAATTAAACACTGCATTCACTCAGAGACTTATCTCAGACTACTAGTCCAGGCTTTAATGCAAATCCCCATCTGAGAGTATTTTTTGCTATCAAAATAGATGGAAACAAGGAGCTCAAATTTCTTAAGCAGCTCAGAAGACTGAAATTTAACTACCTGATGACTAGGTAAATTGTTCCTTCCTCAGTAATATACTACAGCCTTCCTCTCTCACAGGACCATGGATTGTTTCTCTCAGATATCAGGACCATTTTTCAAACACTGGAATTTTAAAACTCTGTCTTCTGGGCACCATAAAAATGTCAATCTTGGTGTGAGGCATAAACTGACCTATTTGTCTCTAGGCAATTCAACAGTGTGGAAAGGGTAGAATAAATGCCTGGGACACAGGACACGAGACAAAATATAGTTAAGAACAGACAACTGAACTTCTCAGATTTGCTTTTTCTTCTGTGAAATTTCATTACAGATCACGTACTAAAGATAATGCTCAAACATGGATTGGAAATCATATACTAATTTAATCTATGGCACTCACCATGGGTCAATCCCTTCAGAATGGAGAAATGACTGCAGAGACAAGGAAAGCTTTAGCCCAGACCTATCATTCAGGTGTAACCAGGAATATTCAGTTTCATTTTGAAAAGACCCAGAACCCTTCCCCCTGTGCTTTGCAGACATTAATTTCCTTATCAGCCTGATTTATGAACTTGTTCTGAACACAGAAGAACTAACTAAAATTCCGTTGTGTTTGTGGATAGGTCTTAAAATGATGGAAAAATGCTATTTTTCCAGGATTGTACACTACCCAATTAATGCCATCAAAAAATAAAGTTGTCCTTTAAAGAATTACTTTGTTTTCAGTATTACCACAATACCAAGAGCTACCTCTAACCTGCTTTTATGCCTGTTTTGATGAAGAAAAGCAAGAAGCAACCCTGAAGAATGAATCACAACTAGATTTGAATGCAAAGATGTCACCTTTTACAGAAAACATGTTTACTTTGAAAATCAGCTCCTTTGAGACAAGATAATAGGTTTCTAATGACCTAATTAATTTTACACTAAGTGTATTTCGAAAATGTACAAAGTTAGACAGCAAATTGCTGTCTGTGCTTTGGTAAGAAGTGGTTGTCTCCAAACAGATCTCTAAACCCAATGTACAGTAATTCATGCCGACAGTTTATTCTAATTACAGCTGAGTATAATGGTTCAGCTGAGATGCCAAATTTCACTGCAAATAACACTTTGCTAGACAGTAAATAAAAGAAAATGAAAACAAATTAGAAATCCAAGTTATTTCAGCTGAAACCTTGTTTTTGCCTAAGCACATAAAGCTACTGAAAGGCATAATGTAATCAATAGCATCATTTGGTGCTGATTCAGAAAATTAGAATATTGTTTTTTAGGTAAAAATAAGAGATATGTGTTTATCCACATTAACATAAATCTCAGCATATTGACATTCTCTTTTCCCCACAATTGTACCAGGATTCTCTGAAACTGCAATGAAACAAGTTATCATCAACTGAGAAAAATTGAGGTACATGTTCTTTTCTGGTCTGTCTGCCCTAGATTCTCATGTGTCAACTTAATTTTCAGGATGTAGGTTAGCTCTTGGTTCAGAACTATGGTAAGCTGTTTTTATTCATTACTATATAACATAAGGTCCTCTTACATATGTTTTTGAAGTTTACCAGTACATCCTAACAGCACACAGATGTGAAATTATTACAGATAATTTAACACAGATGTGAAAGTAGAACAACCAAGAAACACAGTATCTCAGACAAGGGTGAGTTTTGTAAGCTCTGACCTAATGCAGGTGATATGAAAATTATAGCTCTAGGGCAAACAGCACAGCTAAATGTTAATCAGGTTTTATATTTTTTATTTTTTTAAAACATCTTGGCAACCTTTTGCCCAGCCAGAAAAAGGTTTGGGAAAAAAAAACCCCTAAGTATAAAGTGTGTATGTAACAAAGATGTGGCACACACTAAGAAAGACAAAAAGGAGAGTTTACATGATAAAAGCTTTTATGGAAATGAATTTCCTACAGGAACATGTTCTGATATATAAGGAAAAGCAAAGAGCTGAACTGAGTTTTCTTTGTGTACTTTTAGGGAGGCTCAATCTTCAACACCTGTATTTGAGATTTTCAAAGCTTTATAGGATTCAAATCCAGAGACCTTGAAATCAACATTTAAATCTAGAGACAATCTCAAGTGTTTATTTGATTTTATGTAACACTATACACCTCCCACTCTTGTCAGTCAGAACCTGGACACCTTTAAGATATATAATTGCATACATGCCAGCCATAAACACCAAACTCAGCCTCCAAACAGAGCCTGAAAGCTCAGGAATGCAATTTGTCAGTACTGTCCAGCTGATAATACAGAGAAGAGATAGGTCTAAGAGGTCTCACAACAATAAACCGACAGTTTTGTTCAAATAATATGTGGGCATTAGGAAATCACAGTTTTCTGGATTCAATCCATGTGCCTAAGAAACACAAGCAGCAGAGTGTCATGTTCATGTTTTAATATGTAAATATCAGTAAATAATGGAGCTCTGCTTGGGCTGAGATCTCTGGAAAGCCTGCTTGGATCCTGAGAAACTTTCTGCAAGCACAGATGTGTGGAACAGGGGTGATCCTTCCACAAAGGAACTAGGATATCGAAAGGTGTATCTTAAACAATCTCAAGAGGCAAACTAATAAATCCATGCAAATAAAGGGAGAATAAAACCCCAATAAATGTAAAAAACATAATTCAACCAAACCAAAACCATGCAGAAAATCCAGGTGTAAGAAATAGTATCCAAAGCCAAATGGGTTGTTTCTGCAGCAAGAGGTATAGGAATAGCACCACCTTATGTATTTTAAGCAGTGTTTGCAATGTCAGTCATTTATACAGTCATTTACCAGTGAACAAAAGCACTGATTCTTTACATGGAAAGAGTCCCTCCTTTTTCACACTGACATCCTGCAAAATGATTATTCATTATAAAAAGGCAGAAAAATTCTGTAGGATAATATGAATGAGCCATGTAGTTAATCCACTAAGATTCCATTAAGAAGTGAGCTGATGTTCAGCCAACTAATTACCCATTCATTAAAACAGAACCATAAATGACATTTCCAACATATTGCAAACCCCCTCTGTAGTAATATTTTCCCATCTACATCTATTCTGACATTTATATTCTATGTCTCTTTCATAATTATTTAAAATAATTCCTCTGACATATTGAGGGGAAAATATCTTAGAAAGAGATTACTTACCACCTACCAGTTGCTCACAAAGAAAGGAGCAGGACAGAGTAATTATGTTGGTGTATTAATGTAGAATTGACATGCTTGTAGTCCCTAATAATTACTACTGTGGTTTCATTTGTCCATGGTGAAAATTCTCAAGTGCTTGAAATTATTTGCACACACATATAAGTCAGGATTAACTCTCCCCAAAAATGAAGAGACATAAAACTAACTCATTCTATTCACAGAAAGCACACAAAAGTTGGTATTAAAAATAAATAGCAACATTCAACGCTGGAACTTTCATGTCCCACTTAGTTCTGCTATTGCTGATCTCAGATTTGGTTCCTATCGAGAAATCCTAGTCAAAAATACAACTTCAAGAAAAACTTCAAGAAAACCTGGTCAAAGCACATATCTGCTGAGATAGCAACATCTGAAAGATAAAATAGCCCCAGTGCAGATTTGCAGCCCTACAAGTGTTCTCAGTGCCACAAAAAGAAAGAAGGTGGGATGCCACTGTTTTATCATGTGCTGCTTAGGGATAAAAGAAGCTACATTTCATAGTGAAGCTTCATCTCATGCTGCACCTCCAAAAGGACTGACCTACATAACCAAGAGAAGAGCTATCCAGTCTTCCTAAAGATTTCTTTCCTTCTAATTTATGCCATTATCAAATTCACATAAGTCAGAAAACAGATTGGTCTAGCAATTTTAATAGCAGACAGGTCCCTAAATAGAAACAAGTAACCTTCCTGACATCACTTCACCTACGTTGGTCAATCCCCAAATGATTTCTAGGTGCTTTAGCAGAGCTGAATATGGTAACACACCACAATGTTACTGTCATATGCCAGATCTAGTCTGCAACCTTGAATAAAGTCAGCTTCCTATTTGTAGCACAAACAACAATGGATAATCAAAAGACAGATGCTAGAATACAAAAAGCTCTGGCAAGCATATGGAAAAGAAGGGGGAAGAAAAGCTAACAAGGTCTTTAGATGCAAAGGCAGCTAAAGGTTTTGCTTCCCAAAAGAGCAGTGACAGAAGGTAGGATTTGTGCAGAGCTACCAAAGTCTATACTGCCTTACAGTCCATAATGGCATCACACAGACACTGCACTCTAACCAATGCTTACAAGCCAAATATTCAATCTTCCACAATAGATACAAACCTCCAGAGGGGATAAATTGGAATGAGTTCACTTCCTGTCCATGTTCGAAATTCGTTTTTAAGGTAACTTTTTTAAGGCATAGAAGGTTTAAGAAATCCACACTAAGAATAGCAAAAAGGACACAGATATGAAAAACACAACGAGCGTTTTCCTGAATGGAAGGAATAAGATTTGTCAAAAAAAACAAACCTCAGAATTTGAAGTTTCCAGCAAAAAAAAGGGCGAGACACAAAGACTTCAATGCAAAAGAGGTTTGTTTGCCCAGTTTCTATATTACATTCAATTAGATGTTAGATTAACTGTGGCCAAGGACAATATATTGGTGGCAAGAGAGGGCTTGTAATGCTCCTTGATTTCTAACTCTCTGTAAAATAAGGAAAACAAGGATCCAGCCAAAGCTATTCCATTTCCCTCATCCAGCCCAGTGGATGGAGTTCCAGCACTGAGAAAAGCATTAACCTGCACAAATCTGAAAAAGATGACACAGCTCAGCACAATCCCTGAAAATTCTTCTTCCCATTCAGAACCATCCAACAGATTCATGTCTACAGACAGTTACAGAAAGTTTAACACATAAAAAGAGAAAAATGCAGTCAAATCTCTCAAAAAAGTCTGTGAATTATAAATATTTGTAATATGATTAATCTCACAAACAGATTTTTTTTCCCAAATGTATTTTCACATTGGCTTTAACACATTTAGAAGTCACCATGTACACAAATAATTTATTGCAACCCGTCAGGGGAGCTTTTCCTGTGAAAATGGGGTGATTAAATGTTTATAATATGGGTTATGATCATCCACTGATGCACTTTCTTTCCCTCAGTGGGAAGTTCTCACTGAGTAAGGATTTCACAAAGAAATGATCCTGTGACAAAGTCACTTATATGAAAAAGTCACAATGTCTTCTCTAATGCCACATGACATTTAGTTTACATTTTAATTTAACTCCAGAAAATTCTATGACAGTAATTTAAAGGGTAAATATTACTTTTTCACATTGTGCACAGGGGTTTTTTCTCTGAATTTCACACATTGGCACAGTCTAAGAATGCAAGAACAGGTCACTTTGGAATAAATTGGTACTAAACCAAATGTGTTTACTATCAGTGTATGAAAGCCTATTGTCAAAAACAGAACGTGAGGGACTTGGAACAAATCTGAGAGCAGCTGCACTGGGTAGTGCTATTAAATAGCAACACTTTTAAGACTCTTCAAAGCAACAGTCTGCAGGCAGTGGGAATGCAGCACTAAGATAAAATACCTATCAGTGGCACTACATTTTGCAGCAAAAATAATTGATGAGGAGCTGGGGAGAGAGGATTATAAATTGCAGAGTGCATGCAGTAATTTCTGCTCTGGTCAATGGAGATATTAGATACATAGGCTAAAGACTGTCGCTGGTACAATAAAGGGCAGAATAACACACTAACAAGGAGGATTATATTTTATTGATTGATAAGAGGTAAAACACCTATATTATCCAAAATTAGTTTTTACTGCCTTAAGAAATCTCTTACACGAAGCCTGCATCAAATATTAATCAAGCAATAATTAAATGGGATAAAGAAAACTGCCTTGATATCTTACTTGCAATCATTTGCTGGGTGTATAAAATAAGCCAAGCATGACTGAATAAAACGGTAAGACTCTAATACTGGAATTTGAAATTTTAATGTTCTGTTTTATTCCTAACCCCTTATTAGAAATACCATTTTTAACTGACTTTTGGGTAGTCTATGGAATGAAATTGTTGCTTATCCACAGTGCAGCATGATTGGAAAGCAGGGCCAATATAGCAAGATAAAGCTTAAGGTTCTTCTTTTGTATTACTTGAACCATTTCACTTTCACTCTTTTTATTACACTTCCATGACAGAATACCAAGGTCAGAGAGACCTAGATACAACAGCCTATCTACCTCTCTACTCAGCTGGTGGTTACACATGTGACTAAGTACTTTTTAAAGGAAATAGCATCTTAACCAGATGCTTAAATGATTTCTGGTCTGCTGAGGGGTGAACAATTAAGCAGTCAAGATGCAGTTATGAACTCAGGATCTATAGTTTCTGTACTGGACTTTGCCAATGGCTATTTCATTAACTCTTGATAAGTCATTCCAGGTATAATGTGCTGTTAGAATAATTGTGGTTAATGAGAAGTTTATGTCTGATGTCACAATGAAGAGGAATCTTTAGCATACAATAGCTAAGATAATAAACACTGGAAAATAATCTTTTAAGAGATTCTCTCTTAAACATCTCACTTCTTTTTGATGACAGTACACCTCTGCAACCCAAGTAACTGCTCCCTTAATATGACAAATACCTTTAAAATAATTTTCAGAATTATCGGTACTGAAGAAAAAAAATTGTGCCCTAAATCTGCCTGTTCAATAATTAGATCAGGATTTATGTTGTTTTCAGTGATTACAATTGAAAACAGCAGAAATTATATCCTGTCAAAGAGATTCTCTAAAGATATTTACAATCAATGACTTCTAAAATATATAGTGAAGCATTTAATGGAAAAAACTGTATTTTTTCCTGCATGCTGGGAATGACCTCCTTTAATAAAAATTACAGTAGAAATAGTAAAAAAAAAAAGCTAAACTACTTCACATCCATCATTATTAAACCTATCAAGCCTTTACCTCCTTCTGTTCCAATATCACTGTCCTACCCTTTTAAAAAATCCCACAAATGATATTTTTTTCTCCTTAAATAATATGCTTGAGATAGTTGGAACTATTAAAATACATGAAAATCAGATAGAGTTTCATATACCAAGTCTGTTTTTCCTTATGACTCAACAGGACTTATAATTCCCTGTGGGGAAAAAAAAAAATTAGAAAGTATTTGAAAGGCCTTAGTTGTTAAGAAAAAAAATGTATTAGATCAATGTAAGGAAAGAAGATAAATTCATGAATATACAGAAGAAAAGGAAGATGAAAGTCTGCACAGGAGTAAATAATGGTCACATTTAACTGAGTCTAAATTGAAAAATATCACAGGAACAGGCAAAACTCTCTGCAAGTTTCTGAGAGGTCATACTGCCCTAAGGAATATTCCATCTAATTGCTTACAAACATGGAAGACATCAGGACAACTTGCCTTCAACTCCTGTCCAAGTATAATATAGTCTGTTGGAAAACACACTGCCAGAAACTCCTTCCTTCTTTTCATTTGTTCTTTTTGTTGAATTTCCAGCAGGATTTGCATTTCCTGCAAGGGGACAAAGTGAAACTTCAAAGCAGATTGTCCTTCAGAGGTGACAGGAATCAATGTAGGTATCTAAATCCCACCTGGCTGATTTTGAAATCAGCTATGAAGATGAAGTCTGCTATGAAGAAAAGGGAGATTAGGATGAGGCCAGTTCAGCTCCTCAGGGTGTACAATGGGGATGATATGACAACATCTTTTATATATACATGGACAGCTCTAGTGTTATTAGCTGTTTGATTCTGAGATTAATTAAAATATTTATCTGTAACTTATTGAGGAATATACAAATCTGCAACGTGTAGATATTCCAGTCTCAGTACTAGAAAGATGGTGAGTAGGCAGATTCTACACTCTGTGGAACCTCATTTATTTCAGAGGCAGTTTGTACAGGTGAAATTCAAGTTCCCAAAAGAAAAAGCAGAGGTGAAATCCTACTTCTACAGATGGCCACCATAATGTGTCCTGGCTGATCTGCACTTCAAAGGCGAAGTAGGTGTTATTTATTTTTAACCTCTACCTCTCACTGTACTAAATTTAAATGTTCGGCTTGTAACCCAAACGGGATCAGAAGCTGAGATTAAGTTAGGTGTCAAAAATAGAGCTTTGTGGGACATAAAACCTACAGCTCTGAGAAGAAGCAGGGAGGAGGCAGCAGCCTGCTCTGATAAGAGACAGAGAGACCCATGCTCAAGGACTAGGGGACTCCGCTGGCTCAGAAGCTGTTGAGACCAGCATGGATCCCTGCAAGGTTAGGAACTTGGCTCATTAGCAGCCAAACTGGCAGCCTGACAAGATCCTGCATTTCCCAGTCATCCAGCAGACAATGTGGAACTTTCTTACCCAGGGAATTTCTGCAATTTGGGTTCCAACAAAACACTTTGAAACATCAAAATCCTCTGAAACATGCAAAATGTTTTCATACATACTACTACAGCTCAAAATATTTCATTGCACTAGATTTTATTCCCATCACTGAGATTAGACAATACTGTGTTTTGGGAAGATTTTGCATAAAATACTGTTATGGCTGCAAAGCAGGTGATGTATGTGAAGCCAAACAAAGCTGCACCTGCTAAAGAGCCACACCTGCACTACAGAGGGATTTGGCTTGGGGATCCAGTCAAACCAGGACGATTCTATTCTTTCACCCTGTGGTCAGCTGAAGGCTAAGGGCCCAAACCAGAAAAGCACGCTTAAAAAGAGCAGGAAAAAGAAGCAGATGGCCTTGAATGAGGATATCATACTTCAAGAAAATGAAAGTTATTAAAAATGAAAACCACAAGGTTAAATCTGAGGAAATAAAATATTTTAACTCTGCACAGATGTAATTTAAAGGCTCCATAAAAGACCACAAATAAACTTGGAGCAGATAGAAAAATAGGCTCTAACCTAGTGACCAGAAACATTCTCTATCTACTTTCAGAGCACTTAGTTGGTAGCACATAAAATATTGAGCTGAAAGAGAACTATTGATGTAGGTGTAATGGATGTGTAAGCAAACTTGCTTTTTGTGTACATCTTAAAAGTAATTTAAAGCCTCATATGTTGGGAATTGCTGAGTTTAATTTTTAGCCCGGAGCAAATTCTTATAGCTAAATAGCAAACTGGAATGATAAGGGTTTCTAATGGTCAGACTTAACTACTCTTCTGCTGCTAGGTATGCTAAATGGCACAGTCTACCTTTGCCAGAGCTGGTTCCACAAAACAGGCTGTTCACCTTCTCTACATGAACTCTCAATTTCTACAACTTGGAATTGGGTATTACTTGGAGATGTTTAAATCTCATCTGTTTTAATGGAGAGCATGTGTTCATTTTCTTTCAAACTACCTTTGAAAGGATCATGAGCAAGTAATTAAAACTATTAGTTGACATTTCAGTTCTCAATAGCTCTATCTAGCCTAAAATTGTTCTCTTTAGAAATGGTAAATATATTCAAAACAAAGAATTGAGAGTTATTAAGGAAATCAAAACCTTGAGTGCTCTTCATTTCATTCACATAAAACTAAATTCTCTTGACCTCTAGGTTGAAAACAACACCTTTTTTTCTGTTTGTTTTTGTAGTTGATGAAAAATGAAGTACAAAAGTGCCTGCGCTCTTGGGCAAATGAAGGCAGAAGTCCAAACACAATTTCCTTGAGTCTAATAGACTCCAGTATTCACATTTCCTGGTGGCCAACTTAGAAGAAAAACTGCTCTTCTGCAGTGTCATTCATTCAAGGAATGGAGTTGTTCAGACATACCTCAATGAAAAGCTCATTAAAAATTTGTGGCATATTCCACATGGAACTGTATTCTTTAAATCTTGGACAGGTCAGAAGTTTAGCCCCTCAGTTCAGGAGGGACATTGAGGTGCTGGAGCAGGTCCAGAGAAGAACAACGAGGCTGTTGAAGGGACTGGAGCACAAGTGCCATGAGGAGAGGCTGAGGGAGCTGGGGGTGTTCAGCCTGGAGAAGAGGAGGCTCAGGGGAGACCTTCTCACCCTCTGCAACTCCCTGACAGGAGGTTGGAGTCAGGTGGGGGTTGGTCTCTTCTCCCAGGCAACCAGCAGCAGGACAAGAGGGCACAGACTCAAGCTCTGCCAGGGAAGGGTTAGGTTGGGTATTAGGAAGAGACTTTACATGGAGAGAGTGCTCAGACATTGGAATGTGCTGCCCAGGGAGGTGGTGGATTCACCATCCCTGGAGGTTTTCAAGATGAGACTGGATGTGGCACTTAGTGCCATGGGCTAGTGACCACAGTAGGGTTGGACTTGATGATCTTTGAGATCTTTTCCAACCCTGTTGATTTCATGATTCTATGAATTAGCAATAAATCAGAGAGAACCCAGAAGCAGTGTCTGCTGTGCTGCAGGGACATAAAGGGGAAAAAAGAGGACACACTCGTTGCACATTGCAAGGTCTCCATGGACAGCAAATCATTTCTTTTTCCCATCTATAACTTAGCTACAGTCTCAGATCAGGGGCAGAACAGGAAATAGACTCAAGATCTCCTAATTTTCAGTTTTGTCACACACACAGAACATTCCAAGTGCTGCCAACTGATTAAGATATTCTCTGAAATACTTCTCCAAACACCCATAAATTGATGAAAAGCACCATAACAGTCCAAAGAATCAGCTGGCATAAATTGGAATAGGAGTCTTGGACTTGCATATTTAATACCTTTTAATCTAATCCAATGCACTAAGCACACAGAAAATACTCCTGCTTCAATTTTTCCATTAACTGCTCTTGACTAATTGCACTGCTATGGTTTATAATCAGCAGAATATACCCAGTTTTAACAACAGTATGACAGAGGAGAGCATTACACCTCCTTAACACTTGAAAAGGAATGAAAAATAACAAAGCTTAATGTCCCTATAAGTCGTAAAAGGAATGAAAGAATTACATATTTTTTATTTAAATGGTTAACATGATAAAGAACTGAAAGCCAGTATTAACTAAACAAATAGAATTATTTCAGTGAATTAAGTCTGATGATTGCAGAATTAATTGTATTTGCATAGTAATGTTTAAGTACCAGAAACTGCAAAAGGAAAAATTCTGAATATCAATTATGTTAATTATGATTGCAGACTATTGGGAGAAAGGAACAGATCAGTCTTTTCCCCCTTTATTTTCTTTAGTATGTGCTTTTCTGTGCACAGTCGTAGGATGAGAGCTCCAGTTGCTATAACAACTTGACTCTCTATTATAATCAACAATCATCTAAGTTTAATTGCCATCCTGCCCTTCTAAACCAGCAGATTCAACAGCAGTTGTATGAATTCCATAAATTTTGCTACTCAGTTTTGCCATTCAGTGTCTCAAAACAAGCTGAAGTGTACTCACCCAGCAGAGTTAGCCTGAAGTTGTCCTTCCCTTTTTTATTGTAGCAATGTACCATTTAAAATGCTTTGCTCTGTCCATGACAACATTTGTCTTAGGACAACTATGCTCTGATTAACTCCAAACCTAAATATAAACCAGAATTTAAACACAATGGATAAAACAAAATAAACTAAAATAGCAATTTTAAACTTAAAATATATTAAACATTACAGTATTTTTTTCCCTGATAGTATAGCATCTTTACCTTGTACAAAAGACATTCCAGTTGGGCTAGCAATGAGAGTTAAGTTAGGCATGAAAAATAAAGGAGTGAAAATAGAGTATAGAGAACCCAATAAGCTTCAAACTCTAGTGTGACAGCCAGACTGACTACAAAGATTATTACAAACTATATAGTGCATTATAAAATCTTCTATTGTTGGTCTCATTGATGTTTTCTTTCAGCAATCAACAAAATCATGTTTGAAAAATGGGACATTTGTTAGCATTCTTCTAATATTCTCTAATTCAGACCCTGTGGGCTCAGAATAAAATTAAACCTTATCATTTAGCCATTAATTATGATGTTGATCTGTAAGAATGTGCCTTGTAAGTGGCATCAGAAACAGACAGAGCAGAAGAGAAAAATGGAATCAGTATCAAATATTCCATGGTTGAACAGAAGCAGAAAGATGTCTTTTACATAAGGTACAAAAGATAAACAAGTGATGGAGCATTAGCTGAGGTAATTGATTCTGAACAGAGAGAATGGAGGCTCAAAATGTACTTAAACTTTTGTCCTTTTGCCATCACCAGTTCCTGCCTCATGCCCTACAGCTCTTTTATATTCCAGAAACTTGCAAATAATGCAACAAAAGCTCAGAGCAACACTCAGAATGTCAGGTGCATGACCTCACTTTCATTTATAGCACAAGGCAGACATCCCAGAAAACTATTTAAATGCAATAGTGGAGGCTAAACCTACAAATGAGCAAGGCAAAGCACAAAACTGGGTAATACAAATAATTCAGCCACAGCAAAACTTTTGGCAAACTCTTAACTTGTGAACTACACCTCTATCAGTGTTTTACAGTGGAGATGCAGCAGATGCATAAGAAAAGTCAGAAATTTGGAATTAGGTTGAAAACTTGACACAGTTGCAGCTGAGTCCTAATGCAGAAATGTGAAGGTACTAGAACTAATTTGGTTAAACACTGCTCATCACTACCCTAGTGGAATGATAATCTTTGTTATCAGTTAACCATTAGGAAAAGCCCAATTTCAACAACACTATAAAAACAAAACACATGCATTAATCCTAAACCAATCATAACTACTAAATCCACTGAGTTATGTTGTTTCCTATTGGAATACACTTTAGATTTAACCCATTAATTCATTATATGTTGTTTGTTCACTTGTTTTTATTGTTTACCAAATGCAGTACATAAAAAAACAAGCCCAGAGGAAACAAAAAATAGCAGCTTAATATAAGTATTAGTTCAGTAAAGAGGAAAAAAAATGTAATAAAAACTCCCACCCTGCAATTCTATTATCAGGCTTTCAATCCTTTCTATCAGTAAAACAATCAAAAGTATACTGGCATTTAATGTCTAATCAAGCCTATCTACCTATTTATCTATTGCCTTCAATTATAATGAACATTTACAGATAATATATACATGTAAAGACATGAGGACTTTGTTAGGAAGTCAGAAAACCCTAACAAAAATTGTGCTAATTTTTTTGACAGCAACTGAACAGTATTTTCATCAGAAATCAATCATTCTAAAACACAACCCTGAAACAAGAACAACTGATAGTTTTTGCTAAGGTCTAGTTTGCACAGCTGCAGTACTGAAGAAACAGAATAAGCTTTGACTCCTGTTCCAAAAGTCACATTTCATAACATAACAAAAAAACAGCTTTCTTTGATCTTAGTTTATTAGATCCAGATCAGAGAATGGAATGAACTATTTATCTTTAAAAAGTAATATCTTTTTGATTATATGTCATAGCAGAAATCTTATCTTTGTCTTGGAAGTTTGAGACTAATGACGACAACGTTAGGAGTCTTGTGAACCTTAACAGCAGTTCAGGCAATTATGTGATGAAGGATGAAGACAGAATCTTCTTTACTCCTCTGCAACATTTCTAGAAACCATAATTCTGAAAATCTAAATGGAGTCATTGCTTTTTGGCCCTGTGGGCAGAGCCATAATTCCTCACATATACATTCTAACTGGGGTTTCTAATAGCTCCATTCATTTCTCAGTCTCTCTAATAAGATTACAAGAGAGGACTTGTCGTCTCCAGCAGATTTCTCTTCCAAAAGGACAAAAATCATCTGGGCTATTATTCAGTCTTTCAGCATCACATTTGGGTCATCAGGTCTTGTCAAATTAAACAAACTAATATTGCAATATAAAAAGAAAAACGAAATGGATTAAAGAAGCTTCTGTGGCTCCTGTGGCTTCCACAGAGCATTTTGTAAGGTCAAACATGTTTTAAAACTCTTCACCTCTGGAATGCAGAGGGATATACACTACGCTGAGGCCAATACGTGGTATTCAGTATGTGGGGTGAAAATTTTCACAACAATTTAAAACTTCAAGTGGTAACCAGCTACTGAAGTACCATTGCCCACAGTAATGCTAAAATGGAGAAAATATTTCAATTAGCAAAGGCAATTTTGGAGCATTTTTTTCAGGCAAAACAAGTAAAAAAAAACCTTAGAAGAAGGAGAGGGGAGAGGAGAGAGAAAACAAAAGAAAGAGAGGGAAGGGAAAAGGGAAAAGTAAAGAAGGGAAGAGGAAAAAGGAGAAAAGGAGAAGAAGAAGGGGAAGGAAAAGAGAGAAGAGAGAGGAGAGAGGAGGGAGGAGAGAAGAGGAGAGGAGAGGAAAAGAAAAGAAAAGAAAAGAAAAGAAAAGAAAAGAAAAGAAAAGAAAAGAAAAGAAAAGAAAAGAAAAGAAAAGAAAAGAAAAGAAAAGAAAAGAAAAGAAAAGAAAAGAAAAGAAAAGAAAAGAAAAGAAAAGAAAAGAAAAGAAAAGAAAAGAAAAGAAAAGAAAAGAAAAGAAAAGAAAAGAAAAGAAAAGAAAAGAAAAGAAAAGAAAAGAAAAGAAAAGAAAAGAAAAGAAAAGAAAAGAAAAGAAAAGAAAAGAAAAGAAAAGAAAAGAAAAGAAAAGAAAAGAAAAGAAAAGAAAAGAAAAGAAAAGAAAAGAAAAGAAAAGAAAAGAAAAGAAAAGAAAAGAAAAGAAAAGAAAAGAAGCTTTTAATATTCCCAAACAGACTACAGGGAAAAGAAAAGCACTGTGGAACTAAATGGACTTTTCAATCAAGTTAAGGGAAAACTCTTCTTGATTGCCCCAATGATATATCATTACAATACAGGAAATTGTAGCTCAGAGTAGCAGCAAGAAATTGCTACAAAACTTTATTTTGAACAACACAGCAAGTGAGGAGCTTACCTTAATTTGTGTATATGGGAAATATCTGTGTCATGTCAAATGTGTATGTGAGAGCTCTTATGTGATGGAGGAAATGATAGGTTTACTCCTGGCATAGCTGAGATTACACAGCAACCGGGGAAGTGCAGAAACACTCCTCAGGGAAGGAGGAGTCAGTTTAAGAAGTGCAAAGGATGTCTGACAATCTGTAAGGGAGGAATGTCTTGGAATAAAAGAGCATAGGCAAAACCTGGTCTGGCACTTCCACAAGTTGCCCTGTCAGCAACTACAGCGACTTGTTAAACTCTGTGACCTGCATGCTAACAAGTGTTTTGATGGAAAGCTGTGGCTTTGTGCTCAAATGGCTTAGTTTGCATTGAAAAAACAAAGACTATCATGTCCTATGCCTCACAGAACTCTGAGCTCAACCCTGAGTGCTGGTATAGGATTCTCATTTCTCTTAGTTACTCTACATTAGCAGACATGAACCATACAAACACATTGGCTTAAAAGCTGCATCTCTACACAGGACTAAAAAAAGCTATTAGAAATCTAAAGCTCTACAACCACATGAATTCAGAGGCTGAGAAACAGACCTTAGGTGGGAAGGATCTGTATGTAATTTTTCTGCTACTCAGTCAATATATACATTTCCCTCTCTGAATTAAGATTTCCTAGTCATTTTATTTTAGCTTCATTCCACCAAATGTGAAAGATATTAAAGCCAAAGTAATACACTTCTTGCTGTATTATTTTTTTCTTAAAATTGTCATTTCTCACCATGTCTAAAGTGCTTCTGTTTCAAACAGCTCTTGAGAAAACAGATCACCATTATCCATGTAATCTGCTACTTGCTCCTACCATGGAAAATTTAATTACCTCAGCGTTCAAAGATTGAGAAGAAATCTTCAGATTCATTGTTCACCTGTAAAGAGCAAATGGAAACAGAAACTGAAGAGAGGACTTGGATTTTGATAGAGTTGACTTCCTTTGAAAGAGAGGAAATATCAGACAGTGCAAATATTGCAGTGAGTGAAAATAGGGTCAACACCATAAAGAATGTTGTCTGACAGAAAATGTGATTTGAAAACTTAGCAGACAATATTCAAAACCTCAGGATTTGTCTACAGATATGACTGGGACAATCCAAACCATTCTAATCTTTTGATACAGTAAACTCCAATTAATTGGACTCAGGTGCAGTTGACTGCAAGTCATTTGCATGGCATTTTCTGGCAAAGTTTAATATGAGAACAAATCCCATTTGCCTACACTGAACAGTATCCACAATCTGACTGAACAATAACTATCTGTAACTGAGAGTATGGCTGTAAAAGAGTAGAATTTAAAATGCAGTTCTACTCCACAGTCACGGATTACCAGCCAGTAGTGGGAGAAGAGTCACATTCCCTTTACCAATTTATTCCACATACTGTCCTGATTTCAAAGGAACGTTTTGTCTTTATCTGGATTTCTAAATAACAAATACTGATTGCAGAAATTCCAAACCACTGACCCATTGCTTCTTGAGGAAGAAATATGTATTTCCCAAAGCAGTTTTTGTAAAAATATATTTAAAATTAAAAGTTATAACAAAACAGAATATTTCCTGGAACTGCCAGAATAAATCTCTCTGAATGCACCTTTTCTTTCATGTGGTGTTTGCATAATTCTGCACATGACATGTATTTTTTGGACAGATGGACAAGAGGCAGGAGGGGCCCAGCCAGGGCAGCTGACCCACATGGGGCAAAGGGACATTCCCTCCCATGCAACACCATGCCCAGCAGTCACACCAGGGGGGATCAAGGGTCTTTCCAAAGTACCTATTGCTCAGAGGCTGCCTGGACATCCATTTCCTTGTGAGAGGTGGCACTTACCTATATTTTGGGTTTGGTTTTTAATTCCTCTTGCCTTATTTAACTGTCTTGGCCTTGACATATGAATTTTCTTGCTTTTGCTCTATTCTCTCCACCATCCAGCTGGAAGCAGGGCAGGTGAGTGAGTGGCTGTGTCATCCTTAGCTGCTGGCAGGGGACAATCAAAGCTCTTTGAGCTCTGAACTCATGCTGAGTAGCACATGGCACTGTTTATGTTCTTTGGTTGGAAACCTCCTAAAACTGGCCCATCCAGGCCAACTGTGTTGAAGTTGTCCTGATTTGAGATTCAACATTCATACTACAAAATTCACCCTAGTAAAGCTGAAGCCAGGATTAAGCAGTGAAATTCAGTATATGCAGAATCATAAGAGCCAGATCAACATTTTCTTTTATGTTCAAATGCATATTTTTAGCAAAAATGTACTGATTAAATCTGGAGCTATGAAATAACACCTCCTTTTAGTTTGCTTCACTGTATGCATTTCAGCTCCTTTGTATAGCTACTTCACAATTTGACAGCTACCTTCATGATATTTTTAATTAAAAGACATTAAACACTTCAATGAACAGTTAGCCACACTTTGCAGCTTCCTTTGTTCTGATCAAGCAATGCCAGAAACTGCACCACTGGCAACACCTTCCTGGGCTGAAAATGGGTGGTTATCTGAAAACCCCATCAACTACAGTGTTTTCCTCAAATGACTAAATTAAAGCCTTTGGTAATTTTGGGCTCTTTTATTTGCTTGTGTTGGCACCAAAAGGGACCATGTTGGTAAAGAACTGTTGGGACAACAAACACAACTGCATCAGCATAGGCATTGCATGTTGGAACTCTCCTTTTAGTCTTCAAAGAGAAAGGTTGATTTTCTTACACTGAATACATCTTTTCAGCTATAAACCAGATTCTCTCTCAAAATGAAGAGAGTTTAAGATAAATTTATCAAATGTATCTCCATTTTTAAAGCTTTTTTTTTGCAATGTACCACAGTCACCATGAATTTAAGAGTTCTATAGAGCAAATTCAACAAAGAGCAAATCGATTATAGACTCAAAGCCCAGACCTTTGGTCCCCTCCTGCCATTCAGCCAACAATATTTAAAAAACAGCCATTTAAAACAGAATATTCCTGGGAATAATAATAGTACCCTAATGCCTTTTGCCCAAAGGTGAAGCAGACAGTTAGTATAAACCCTAGTAAACTGTTTTGACTCTTGCACTTTGTATTTTATACCATGTTTGGCAAGAAAAGCAGTTTGTATTTCACCTACTGCACCATTCTTTCTATTTTCACCAATAATAGGAATCACTTATTGCCTTCCCATTCCAACTGCAAAAATCACCTAATTCTTAAACTCTATTGTTTTGCCCAGTTCATAGTAAAACCAGGTTAAGTGAGATTAGTACTAAAAACAGGTTAAAAATAGATTTATTCACCAGAGAGAGATGGATTTAAATGTTATATATTCTGAAGGAGAAGCAGGGGGAGAGGGGACTAAGAGGTCTCACAAGGGGGATTAGACTTTGCTACTTAATAAAATATAAGTGACAATCAATCAAACAGGAATGTGTGGGAAGCACAGTTTTGCAGAACTGCTCTTTTAGGATTTGTTTTCTTTAAAATTTGCATTCCTTTCTGTGTGCATTTGAGATATATGTGTGTTGGCTTTTTAATGATTAGAAATGGCTTTGATCTTGACTACTTGAAGGAACATAAAGATATAAATAGTGTGAGTGGATATGATTAATCCTAGTAATGACAAACATAAAAAAAATCCAAGATAAGCTTTGCTGGGTTTTTCAGACATACCTTAGGAAGTTCAGTCTTCAGCTCACGCCATTCCTACAGAAATGATGTACAGAAAAGGTCAGAAAGACACCAGTGGTTCAAGGTCCCTAAATACAACTAGAGCCAGTTTGTCAAAGATAAGAAGCTCAAAAATCAGAGACATCAGCTTTCTGCTTGAGTAACTGCCACTTTCCTTTGTAAGAGAACAACCTTCCTGCTGCATCATCACTGCCAAAATAATGAAGCAATATGTGATGACCAGGTCTGATAATGAAAATATCCCACTGACACAAGAAAATGTCACCAGTAGATAAACCCTACCCACTGGCCAGGGTTTGGTGGCTGCTTAAAAGATGTGAAAACAGAATCCTCATTAGTGGAATTTTTAACCAGACAGTAAAAAAGTGACCCGAAATTGTCATTGAGATGATGTAGTTTTCTGCATATGTGTTAGAGGGCAGGAAAGTGAGATGAGAGGAAATTTGGAAAGGTAAAATGCAAAAAAAACCACAAGAAAAGTATACAAAACATCAACTTCATTGTATCTTTAGATCTCAGCCCCTCAATGCAGGAACCCAGAAGATACCTGTCAGACAAAGTCCTTAGTGACTCAGGACAGTGTTGCTGAAACCTGAGCTCTCATTCCTCATGGGCGTACGATACATCATATAGGTATATATATAATCTGACCTAAATCCTTAACCTACTTCTTTTCAACAGCAGCTTTAATGCATGAAGTTGATTACTTCTAGTGAAACTACAGAAAATTAAATGGAATTTCAGAATTAAAAGGAAAAAGAAGAGACCAATTGTTCCAACAAAAAAAATCAAAAAATTTGTAGAGTTTTCTGCATTTTCAGTATTCCATTGACTGGCAGACAAATTTTCCTTCCTTCCATTACCAGCCACTCAATTCTTTTTCATAGATTCTTTTGCATTCAGTGGCTATTCAACTAAAAGGAAATGAACTTACAGAATAAAGACAGTGTGGCAACAGAGAATAATTAATTAACCAATGAAAATTGTTCAAATATTGGTTTTCAACAGAAATGGCAAATTCATGGACTCAAGAACGTATAATGCCCCAGTGAATGGCGTTTTTTACCACTAGTTTAGCAGTTTCACAGCAAAACACACCAACACAAAGCAATTTATTAATTAATTTAGTTTCTCCTTTCCACTTCTTTCTTTCTATGTATTCCCTCACCAATGTCTCAAATTTTGAAGAGAACTACAAATCCACCAAGCCTACACTCCATTCCCCATAAGCTGTAAGGACTGCAACAATTTCATTTCTTAAAAAAAACAGTTTGTAATTTGGCCCAGCCCTATAGAAGCTATTTGTGAGAGAAGCACTTTCACTAATTGCATTTTCAAAGGAATATTACACAAAATAACTGTACTAAGCCTTGTTACTCAGTGAAGCCTGTGCTTCAGTGATAATCTTTCAACACTAACGATGTTTGTACTCAGTGGAGGAGCAAAACTCCTCCAGTAAGTGAACTGTGTAATTCTTAGATATTTCCAACAAATTCTAAAGCTTTGAACTTGTGAAAAGCACAACAGACAGACAAATAAGATGCTAATATTAGATGATTGTTATTTTCAAACCAGTTGAGAGAACTTACACCCACCCAGAGTGCAAACATATTAGAAAAGTGATGTATATGCAAAATTACATAGTTCAGCATTCCATCGTGATTGAGAAAACACTGGAATATTAGTACCTATGTTTCACTCCTACATTACTTTAAAGTAAGGCTGAGCAGTACTATTCAGTTTTGCTGTAACAGCTGCTTTTATTTTGGAAAATGGGAGGAAGATTTGTACTTAGTATGATGTATCATTAACTTTCTGTTTGTAATGTAAGTGTAATTATTTTTCCAAATATCTCCCTGACTATATTTGGAACGGAAGAGACATTTGCTAATAAAACTTAGAAAAACCAAAAACCAAATCAATCTCCAAGCTCTGAACCAAACAAGTATGGAAAAGGACAAGATTGAAGCCAGCAAAACACACCACCGATTCAAATAGTTTCATTTGAGCAGTTCTTTACTTGGGTTAACACCTGGAAAGCATTTGGAAGCTCCAGTCAACAGGTAACACAGACAGTAACTGGCACAGAAATCCTGAACACTTTAAGAAACCTTTATGCCCTTCAGTCCCTTCATACCTTCAAGATTTCTAACTCTCACCTCAGCTCTCAAGTTGATTGTTTTTCCTGGCTTCTGCATGCTACTCCTTCTCTATCTGCAACTGTCTCTACAAAGCCCTAAGGAAGTTCTGCAGCATTATAAAGAGTAATTAAAAATGTTTGTCTAAACAGAGATACCTTCAGGGACCAGGAGGAAGGAGAAACTTTCCTGTATGATGTATCTGTAGGCAGAATCAGCAGCAGCATTAAGCTCTCCAAGATTCAACCAGTCCAGGCACTGACAGTGCCTAAAAGTAACAATAAAAAGCCTTTCTAAATTAAAAATGCACCATTTACCACAGGAATACATGAGTTTTCTGACCCATAGATGGACCTAATTATTTCTGTAGACCTTTCTAAGTGAGTAAATAGGGATGTAGCTGAATGGTGTTTGCACACACTGTGACAATGTGATAAAAACAGACAGATAAAAAGCCCCAACCCTACATTTAACTAAGATGATGCCATAAATATGCAATTTATCTGCTGGGAAATTTCAGTCAATTTGGAAGAATTACTGAAACAAATGTATTTATAAAGTAAGCCTAACAGAGGACAAAAAAGCTACCAGTACCCCCAAAAAAACCCAAAACAACAGATGATACAAACTCAACAATTTCTTCCTCTGAAGAATTGTGTTATAACCTTGTGCAGGGTGTAGCAGAGAGATTTTTAACTTGACAGCTGACAACACATGGTACTTACATGGAGTGTTCTCAGCCTGGCAGACAAAAAGTCCTGTGTGATTCCTGCAGCTATGTGGCTGAGGTTTATGAATTCCCCCACTCATATCCTTTTAGTATGTGCATTTTCTAGCTTCCAAGATACCAAAATATAGGCTTTGAAAATTAGAGATTCACTTCACTTGTGGAAGGAGAGGTCAAGGCATGACTGATACAAACAAGGCACATATTATGCACATGGTGGCTCTCTAACATTAAAAGAAAGCCTCAAAACTCTCTATATATATCTCCTTGTTTGTACTTGTTGGGCTCAGGACTTCAACTATCTTTTGCAATTAAATCTATCAAACTTCAAGCTTCCAATTAAAAATTTTCAAATGCATCATGCTCCAGGGTGTCTGAAATTAAAAACCACTTTACATGTTTGTCAAGTCCTCTTTTGTAATTTTTACAGTGTTGCTCTTTCTACTGTGATAAGTGCTGCCAGCCCCTTTCCATTTATGTACCACGACAGAGGAGAAAATAAACAAAACTCCTTCAGACACCTCAGTCACAACTAAAGCTTTTTTTTCAGCAGTGGCTGCTCTTACCTTTCCCAGGCATCAATTCTCAAGATGGGGACAAGGGGGGATTGGAGAATGTCTCCATGTTGTCATTCCTGAAGAAGTCTACAGATCCAGAGAAGAGAGAAACTAGGAACAGCACTGCTGGTGTCTTCAAGGCCACTCTGTGTGGTGCTCTGGAGGAGCAGTGCCTGCTGCAGGAGCTCTGCTGTCACCAGACCCTGAGTTTGAGCATTGGCTTGTGAAATGGCTTTTTTTCCAGTAGAGCCTCCAACAGACATCACCTAATCATAAAACCTGGAAAGATCCTCATATGTTGACTTCACCTTTTGGTAAAATGGAAGAAAGTAATGACAGTGTTTTTGTTGAGCATGAGGATACAGCCAGTTCCTAATTTTTCCTAAGCACCCTGGAAAGAAAAAACAATGCCAACAACTAATTCTAAAACTCTGTGAACTCAGTAAAACTTTACAGTTTGTTTCTTCAACAAACTCCTCTTCTAGACATGAAAGCCTCCTATGTGATGGTCCAAGTAAATATATTCATAGATAAAAGATGTTTATTCCTGATATACTACTAGAGTATTCCCAAAATAAACTGTTTCATGCCCACAGTGATGTTGTGATGAGTGTACTGCCATGGAGATGGAAACATGTTTGGGGTCTTGTGCTCCCCATCTGTCAGAACTGATTCACCAGAAGAGAGAACCTAAAACCAATGGGGTTTCTTAAAGCAGATTACAGAAGGAGAGATAAACACAGTCAAGAACACAATTTTTAAATCATATAGATATCAATGAAAAAAAAAAAAAAAAGATGTGACAAACACTGTTTATCCAAACATATAAACCAATGGACATTGAATGAAAAACTTACAGTGGGAGATCCTGAACAGCTGAATTGGAACTACAGGAATGGCAATTCCCTTTTGCCTTCCAATGGCTTCATTCACCTTCAGAGAGAGATGAAAAGACTTCAAATCTGAAATTGCAGAAGATAAGAGAGAGAGAGAAAGAAAATGTTCCACTTTAAGCCTTCCTTTGACATGTAGTAACATTGTAGGTAACAATTTTAATTAACTGATTTCATTTGTGTTAACTCCAATCCTAGTTTTTTCTTTCAAGGGAAAAGACAGGGACTGCAGACTACAGGGACTACCAAATTAACGTTTCCCTAAACACAAAATAATATGTATCTAGGGGGAAAATAGCAGTTAAAATAGAAGTAGGAATGCAGCTCATGAGAAAACAGTACAATACAAGTAAAAGTGACATTGTGGGCATAAAAGGAATATGCAGAGTCTTAATTATGAATTATACTCGAGTGGTATAGTGCTGGGAGCAGACTAGAAGTCTTAATTTTTCCTCTTTCCATCAATTATATAAGGGACATTTTTTTCCCCAACACAAGCTACATTTTGCAAGCAGTGTTTATGATGTGTGTATTATTGGGCTTACTTAGTTTTGCAAAACATCCTGTTTTGATATTACATTCCTACCACAGGCCCTTGAAAATTACAACATGCTCTGAGAGAATACTTCCCATTGATCTGTGCCCATTGTAAGTGCTCCCTAATTTTTCTCAGCCCCACATGGACATTAATACTTATATTTCATAAATATGTACGTCTGGTGGGTGTTTTACATTCTATACCTTGTAAAACAAACTCAGCATTCTCTGATGAGACAAAGGTAAAGTTTCCAAGTAAACTCTGAATTTCTTGTCCTTGAACAGCAAAGATAGACATCTGGAAGATAAATAGGAGTCTACCCTAAACAAACACTAATATAGCCACCCAGGGATATATTTCTTATGCTTCCCTTGAAGATGCAAAAGCATCTCAGAGCAAGTAATTACTTAAAGGGAATAAGAATCAGCATTGAGGAAAACGTAATGAATTCTTCATCTTTAAGAAGCTATGAAATAACTCATTGTGAGTTTTCCAGTATTTTTCCTTGGAGTATAAATTCCTACTTCACTTTCTGCCTGGAAATGTGCCTTCCATGATTCTGTCTGCTTCTAGACAGAGTTGTGGAGAGCACCTGAGCAACAGTCACATCCCCTGAATGAGACCATCAAGCATTTTGTTTGCTTTTGGCAAACCTCTATAAATTTTTTGATTCACTTGCAAGATGCTATGGAGTGTTTATATGAAGTGAAAATGGTTTCAGTCATGAAGTAGAACAAGTCTTGTTCCTATTTTTTTAACCATATTTAAACCAATTTCCTATTTTCAGCATTACCTTGAACACAATCACATAAGGCTCATGATAATGAGGTCTTAAAACACACATTATTCTAGGGAGGTTTGGTGAAAAATTAAATGACTGAGGAGTGCCAACCAAAATACATATAGGTAAGAATATTTACTTTGAAACAAAAGTAAAAATATAATTATTCATCTTTAAAGACAAGCAAACAGACAGATATCCCAAACTCCACCCTATAACGACGATGCTGTACAATCACTTATTAGTAAGAATCTCACTGCATTGGGTACCTAGATCTATTTTCAGATCTGGACATAACTTTTCCAAATGAGGATGCAAGTAACTGTAAGGGATGACAGGAGGAAATGACCTGCCAGTTGCCAGAAAAGAACTTTAAACCAAGTCATGCACTTGCAGTGTTTATTATGACAGGTCGGTTGTTCCTTTGAGTTTGAGGGATTTTATTTGTTTTCCCTGCCACCAAGATACACTGCTTGATATTACTATACTGCATAACACAGTGCCTTTTACCTAGTAGGAGATTTCATTTTCTGAATGCAAACTAGATTACAGAAGAGGTTAATCAGCAGAATAGACAATTATGTATTTCATGTAGGCTATAAATTTAACAATGTGCATTTGGGGTTTTTTTGGCTCTTATCCAGTTACTCTTCTTTGTACATAAAGTCTCGGTCCCCAGCATACCAGTGAATTGCTGGAAAAAAAAAAAACCACAAAATATTCTGAATACTCATAAAAAGAAAGAAAAGCACTAACAATTAAAACATATATTGAGTGATCTCATGTAGGCCTGTTTCTCATAGAAGTCAGCATTATTTCTCTTCTAAATGACTCAAGCACAAAACAACTGATCATTGCATTAAATGTTGCCCAGAACATATATTTAAGCCATCTAATCAAAGACCCAACCTACAGTTGTATCAATATTCTATTTCCTGATGAGCAAACAAGCTGTCAGCCTCGCTCTGTTTTCTCCCAGAAGTTTGGTTAATCTATGTAATTTTGATGAGAACAACAAAACCCTTAAATTCAGTATTATATTCTGTAAAACAAAGCCACATCAAGCAGCAGGGGAAGTTATATTTGAACTGCCTGTTAGAGGAGACAGCTCACCTCAGTCTGGAAAGCAATGAAGTGATGCATCAGTCTGCACTGGGTGACTGAGAGTCAAATCACAACATGCAATAAACCACATCTAACATGGTACAGAGCAAAGGCACCTGTGCACCTTACTCAGCTCCTCTCAGTTAAAGGATGTTCCCAGGATTTTTTATCTTTCCCTTCCCTTTTCTGGATGGCACACTACGAAAGCTGAGCTGGAACTCAGGAGAAGACACATTTCTCCAGCACATCTCTGCTTCCTCAGGAAAGACAGAGAAAAAATACACATCTAGGCGCTGTGCACTAAGAAACACAAAGGAACAAACACTTCCCTCTCCCTCTCTCTCTCTCCTTAAAAGGATCCAAATAAATTGTTTTCATTCCAGGCAGCTGAAGAGTCTTAGAACGAAAACAACAGCTTTTTAAAACTGCAAATATACTAGAGAACACTGGGGAACTGCAAAGCATCAGATCCTTGAAGAAGGAAGCAACAATACGAATCCAAAGCTTAGGAGGAAGAGAACATCACCAAGATGATGCTATCTATTTTAACCGAGGTACAAGCAGTTTATCTTATTTCTTACACAGATACATTGAAATTCAGTTTTTGGAA
>NW_008660428.1:34025-39129 GCF_000695815.1 Acanthisitta chloris
TTTTAAATCTTACCTCTTCAGCTGCTGATTTGGGATTTCAGCACTGCAAAGCAGCCAAGTTTAGATGAACAAGAGAACAAATGCTTTCAAGACTTCCTGTTCTGCTTGACTTGCTCACTTGGAGAAAATTCAAACCAATAAAAGAGAACAAAGGGGTACTTTTTTTCCCAGGCTATAGTTTCTCTGTTTGACTGATTCCTGACCATCCTATTAAGAAATGTTCCAAGCTTACCAGCAAACGCAGCAAACACTATTATTTCAGGAATTTGTTCTGCAAACCTCTTGCCTTAAAATTCTATCGATACTCTCTGGGTTGGTGAAATACTTTTAATTTTCTTTTATTCCACAGCCTTTGGTAGCAAATTGCTTAAAAACGGTGCTTGGCTTGAAATGATGAGTCATTACAGTTTCACCTACTTATATTTGTGGTTTCCTTGAATGTCAAGCTCACTCTTTAGCAGCTACTGTCAATCCTCCCTCTCAAACCTTCCACTGAGAGTATTAATCTTAGTGCAAAACCACAGCCTATTTCAGCCAGTTTTCAGACTGGAGCAAAACACACTGTTCCAGTCAAGCACACTGATGTGATCACATACAAAATCATGCATGCAACATATTTTACAAAATCCTTCTCTAGCAAGATCTCTCTGCAAGAGCACATTTTTCTGTTACCAGTAAAAACAGCTACCAGTGGCTAACCTGCAAGATATGCACAAGGTTTTGTTGATGTATTGTGAGGAATGAGGTGTTAATGGTCCTCCTCGGTGGGAGCTGGAAGTAAATATGTTAACTGATCTCACAGGTGAAATTGCTCTGTATAGTTGAATCACAAAAGAGGATGCCTGATGCAAAGTGGTCAGGTAGAAGTGTGGAGCTACCAAGTGTAATTCCTACATTATTCCAAAGGTGCAGGTGGAAACAGAAGCTTTGCAGAGAACTGAGAACTGTTCTGCATCTCTTACAGCAGCACAGATCCTAAGTCCAGTGAAAAGCTGGAGAAGGAATCATTCTTGCTTATTTTGCTGCTGCCACTCTTCAAGGAAAGACAAAACATTCCATTTCTTTAGAAACAAATGAATTGCAGTAAGAAAATCCCACTACGTGCTGTCACTATTTCTCAGCCAAACAACAATCACCTTACACAAACAAGACAAGAATATTCCTATCCAACAACTGCTTTGAGCCCTCGGAGCCTTCTAGGCCGCAGTAACCATGTGGTTGTGACTTTCAGCAGGTTTCCTTATTGAAGGAAACAAATCTCCCTGCGGTAGCTACTCATCTTAAAGAGCTTTCAGGAATTCTAGTTTTCAGGTTAAAAAGTGACATTTGACAAGTTACTCCTCAGTGAAGCATAACTGGCAGGGTTAGTTGGTCACTAGTGAGCTTGTTCCCTAATTGCACAGGGGAGAAGGTTTATGCTGCTGGAATGACAAACTTGCTAGTCTGTCCAAGATGATCCCTTTCTTTAGGATATAGTTCTACCCTATGCAGTATCTAAAACACAGAAATCTTGAGGCACTGGGTAGGTTAAGCTGACCTAGAACCCACCTGGGTTTGAAACCCTGTGCAATTCTTTAACATTGTCCGTGAAATATGTGAAAGCTAAAATCCTTCCATGTAGAATGGTTTCATTCACTTTTCTGACAGAACTAAATTCTTTCAGCACAGCAGGGTTTTGCTCACTAAGCTCCAAGGAAAGGGCTAGTCTGATTTTTGCAGAGGTTTGGGGGCTTTCTCTCGTACAGAAAATATCACAAGCTGTCCTCACCATATTTTGTAATATTCTCTCTCATTTCCAATGGAATTCCACCTTTCATACAGTCCTTCACAGGGACACTATATGCTGCCACCCCTGATGAATGACATAGTTAGCACAGTGGATCAGAATACTGCAACATCAAATGGAAATGATTAGAAAGGGAGACATAACTAAGGTAATGATACCCTGCTGTATATTAAACCAGCAATTGAAATTGGTAGGTATGCAGCATTTATTTGTACTATTTTATCTGTTCCTGATTATCATTAGCCTGAAAACGAAGACATTTGTCACTGCATTAAAAGTCATCATTAAGTTCCTTCTTGCTCCTTTTAAACCGACAATGTCATACGAAACAAACAGGTTTTTCAAGTTTTAAGGACCAATGTAACACTTAAACTTTACAAGGACATAAAATGCATTCAATTCTCACTTCACATTCAAATGTCTCCATGCATAATATTCATTAGATGTAATTAAAATGGCCATTCTGAATGTTAGGTCAACTGTGGCTGCCTTTGATGTTCTTCATGAAGAATAACAATTTCAGCTTTTGTCTGACTACCAGACAGACTTTCCACAACAGCTGTGCCAAGAAACAGACCTCACAGTGTATCAGGGCTCCTGAGTGTGACCAGCATGCATTCACAGAGCAGACTTAGAATAGATTAGTCTCTCAGACTAATTCAAAGATGCTGTTTCATGGCTTGCCCACAGATCTGCCAGAACACTGGCAGATTTATCTGCAACATCTTAAGGTGGCCCCAAGCACCCACCACCTCCTCAACCAGGCTGGCAGGATGAGTCTGCACTGGAGTATATGGAGCTAAGCCACAACAGCTGATCCAGGTGGGTCTGCACTGCAGGAGCTCAGAATAGCAAGACAAGGTGAGCTGAAGTTAGATTATTATTCCTCCCTCCAGCTCACACATGCAACACTGGCTGAGCCAGGGAGCTGGGAACAACCACGTGTGATCTGAACACTTAGCCCACTTCAGCTGATAACTCACTTTCCTGCAGCTCCTGCCTGCTCTTTATGAGCCTGATGAGCATTCTTAACTAAGTGACAAAGTGCCAAGATTCACAGGAGGAAAACAAAAATAATCTATCTACAAAGCTGAAGCTACTGCCATCAGAAAGCAGCAAACATGAGTAAGTATACAGAGGGATTTACAAGCTGTTCCAAGAAGAGAAAATATCTGAAATCCTTCACGTCCTTCCTTTCTTGCAACAAACAAATGCCTAAAATTGAACAAATAAGAGCAAAGAAAATCTTGAGGGAGTTTTTTATTTAAATTAGGGCAAAAAATGTTCAATATAAGGTGACCCCTTCTTTGAATGCTGTAACATAAAAGGTCCCTAGCAGCATATCTATCTGGATCACGAGAAGTGATGCCCTCAGCACTGAGTCAGCAGATACTGACAAACCCAGAAAGACAGCACTCCAAGAAAAGGCCCTCTCCCCCAGAAATGTCTTTTGCCCAATCTGCCTCTGGAGAGAAATTACTCACCAGTTTCAGAATGCTGCAGCTTTCTAGCAAACCTGTTGCCAAAAGAAAGAAAACATTTGCATACATAGTCTGTGTTTATTCTCTTGTATACTCTTGTCTTGAGTGAAGGATATGCAGGACTGATCCTCTTCATTGGGGATACAAGGTTTGGTCAAGGTTGAAGATGAATTGGTGTGTACAAGGTTGATGAAGAGTTATTAAAAGTAGTATGTGACAGTGCACAGACTCAGAGGAGCAAGGACAAGCACCGTACTATAAAAGTTTTTTAAAAATAAGAACTCGTTCATTTTTCTGACTTGAATAAGGTTATGTTGCAGCTAAACTCTGCACAGATCAGGAGTGTTCCTTCTGTTATCAAAAAGGTAGCAATATAGAGAGAACAGGGACTCTGTTAAGAAGGTGAGGTGAGAAGGGAACAGCTACCACACACAGTCCTTAGCTAGACAGATGCACAGTAAGAGAAAAAAGTCATCTGCTCCTTCCTATGCATATAAACATGCAACAGCCATTTTGCCTCCTTTCTTATCCATCTGTGACACTACACAGCTATAGTGATATAGAGCTATAGGCAAGTACAGGGCACTTTCCTGCTTCCTGTATTCAGCTTTGGAAAATGCAGAAGCACCATCTCCTCCATCCTTATCTAACATGCTCAACATTGAGTAGTAGGTAACAACGTCATATTATTAACAGAGTAGTATTTGAAGAAAATCTCTTCACTTGGTTTTCATTTGATTCCAAGGTGTATATACAGAGTAGATATCTTAGGATTCATCTTTCATACCATGACAGCCTTTACTATTGTATCAAGGAAGCTTTGCAAACAGGCTATAGAATCATAGATAGAATCATAGAATGATCAAGCTTAGAGGAGATCTCTCAGATCATTAAGTCCAACTATTAACTTGCCACTCTGCTGTAACCCCTAAACCATATTCTCCAACATCAGACTAAGACGCCTCTAAAATGCTTCCAGGGATGGTGACTCCACCACACCCCTGGCCAATCTATTCCAGTGCCTGACCACTCTAACAGGGAAAATTTTTTCCTAACATCTAACCTGAATCTCCCCTGTCTCAGCTTATGACCATTGCCTCTAGTCCTCTCCCTTCAGGCATGGCAGAAGAGACTACCCTCCACCCCTATAGGATCCTCATTGCTGTGGTATTATTACATCTCTGCAGAGAAAAGCCCCTGGGCAATGTGAAGCAATGTATCCTGGGACCTGTGGTTCCCCTGTGTGGCTTTCTCATGGTTCTCCTCAAATATTACATTTTATGCTACTACATGCTGATATATGAGAGATTGTTTTCTGGGTTAAATCATCTCATGCCCCTTTAAGAGTTCAGGAGGGGACAAGAGTCTTAGTTTAATGATGTGCAGTCTCAACACAAGCGTGGAAAATAAAGTCAGTAGCTGCAAATCAGTTGCACAGTTCAGAACTCAATGTCTGAGAATAGCAATGCAGCATTATTTAGAAAAACATTAGAAATACAGATTAATGCTTTCTGGCACCTTGGTTTAACATGTAATGAATGCATGCCAAGATGAAATGACTATTCTCCAGAAACCCATCCTGTGATGTCTTCACCCTCAAGCCTTTCACACTCATTATCTCCAAGGTCCAGGCTGGTGTCTATGTCAGGCAGAGCCAAGCAAAACTACAAAGAGTTCCTCTATTGTGTGCTGAAAATTGCTGTGGCCTCTGCAATGTGTTGTTTGCTCTTTCCTTTCCTCTTGCCCTCTCAGTTCCTTCGACAGTTCTCTGTAGCCACATCCCATCTTCAGTAAAGGAAAAACATGGTAATGAGGAGACAGATAGGATCCCCTACAC
>NW_008660428.1:39140-54268 GCF_000695815.1 Acanthisitta chloris
ATTGGTGACAGGTGCTGGAATGAATTCTGTGCTAATGGGAACTCCTGAACTACTGGGGTAAAATTTAAATGCCTGGCAGAGGAAAATTATCATATGGTTAAAGTACCAGACTTTGGTTCACGAGCTCTTCTGAAGACTTTTGTTTGATTTGTGGCATGACACTTAATCTTCTGTACTTCATCCATAAAGCGTGGCTAATATTGCCTTCTTTTCTCAGTCCAAGGGAGGGTGATGATTCACACAGGCTACGAAGTAAAAGACATACAAAATTATTGCTTGAATTTTAAAAGGCTCATATTAATGCACTGTGCAGAGGATCTGGAGCACATATTAAATGAATTATTATTGTTTTCACTTCCTATGGGTCCTCGTTTCTTTTCAGCCTTTGAACATCCCAAGTTTCTGATACAAGGTTTACTCTGAGCAAACACTTTTTCTCTCAGAATTGCTTTTATTTTAGATTAAAGGAGAGAAAGGGGAATAAATGAATAAAGAACTAAAACAAGATCAACATGAGAGAGCAGGTGGAAACTATTCTCTTTATCTCAGCCATTTTGAGTAGCTTTTTAGCCCTGTGTTGAAGCAGAGAGCATGGGACAGCATTATTTAAAGGGATGCAAATGCAACAGAGATTCAGGTGGCCCACTTACACCTCCACAGCCCAGGAAACCCAGTGTCTCAGCACAAATCTCCATCTATCTCTTGCTGTATTGCATCACTCATTCCCATAAACTAGGAAAAATCTGCTGTTTATCTATGAATTATATTTTCTCCTTTTCAACCAAGTGAGGCAGAGGTCTGGACAAAGAGGAGGTGTTGTTAGAGGGGTGGGGGATGCCAGCACAGGTTGCAGCCCCAGACCTATCTGCCTCAAAGGGATGTGAGTGCAAGACAAACAGGTTTTATAGACAGCTGCTTTCCTCACTCTTGCAGCAGGGTGACTTCATGAACTCCACTGGGAAAGTCTCTCACAAAAAGTAGAATGGTGCTTGTCAAAAAAACTATGCTGTCTTCCTCCTTCCACCCCCAGTTTCCCCAGAAATGCCTTATTTCTCAGAATGTGTCCATCCATTTCAGCCAAATATTTTTGTCCAATTTCCTTTAATGAAACCTGATCTCTTACATCTCAATATTTTAGGGCGTTGGGACTGAATTGTTTGTGTACTCTTGGATATTGAAAGCACTTTTCTTTCCCTTCTGATAACCCTTCCATTATCATTTTATTTCAACTACTCTCTTTAAAAACCTTTCTCTTAGGTGCTGAGATGACTTGCTAAATGTCATAAAATTATTTGTGAAATTCTAGTGAATGTTCTGGAGAATAAAAGGGTGATAAGGGTCAGGAGAATGCTGATAATACACAACTCAGCTATGTAAGGCTCATATAACAGAAAACTTGGAATCCAGTCAAAACTAGATGGAAGATAATACTCTTATTACTTGAAGCACGAAGTTAAAAACGGGGTTACTGCTCTTGTAATCCAGCTTACTTGTGAAATTTAGGAGTATTATAAAGTCTGAAGAGTTTGTGACAGCTGTGACATTTAGGTGGCCTTGGTACATTTAGAATAAACTTTTCTGAAAACCATGAAGGAAGTTTTTAGTTTGTGTCTCTTCCTTTCTGAGCCTAGACAGATATATGCAGATATGATTTTCTCTTTAAAAGCTTTGGCTCTGATCATCATTAAAGGGTCTTTGAAACATTATATGCATCAGAAAGACCAGATTAACTAAGAATGTAATTAGGAACATCAAATGTTGCTTATTATAAACCTGAGTCTTTTTTCAGTTTCAGGGTTTATTTTCTTAGCATACACTTTCATGCAGTTCTTATGCTTTGTGTAAAATGTGGGGACCAGGTGAGATCATCACTGGGGGCACAAAGAGCAAGCAGCATTTTCTCTGTTGTTATAGCTTTCCTGCGTGTGAATTAAGAATGAAATGACATTTTGATATGATATATTAATAAAAGGAGATGATCTACTGCTAGATCACAGGCTTGAGCCAAAGACTGCAGTTCAAATCTGAGATAGCTCACAGAATCAGTCGGGTTGGAAGGGACCAAAATGGTTCATCTTCTGGTCCCACCTCCCTACTCAAGTAGGACCATCCTAGAGCACATGGCTCAGGATTGTGTCCAGGTGGTTCTTGAACACCTCCAGTGAGGAACAATCCATGACTTCTCTGGAAAATCCGTTCAGTGCCCAGTGACTGCACAGGAAAGATGTTGGTACATTGCCTTCTTTTAAATCCTGTTCCAAATTTTAACTCTGGATACTGATCATGTCTGCCCAGGAATCCCCATTAAAAATCAAAATAGGTTCTTGAGTCTGCACAAATAAGATTGATACTATACAAACCAATATCTTGTCTTTCTGCCAGAATTAATGTTCCATCTATTAAGTCTAGTTTTTACAAATCAGTTTCAATATTTGAAAATGCTTTTCATAATTCTCAAGTGGTTTAAGAATTCGGATAGAAAAGGATGTCCTGATTATGTAGGTGGTCACCCCACTGATTGCATCCATGATGAAGAGATAACATGGGTGCAGATAAACAATCAGCCACAGAAGTTAATTTTGTATTCTAAGAAAAAGTTATTTATAAGTGCTGATTTATAGACTTCATATAAAAAGGTGAACAAAGTAATACTCAGAACTTCAAGACTGTGGTGTAAGCCATGCAGTTAAAGTCTAGGATTCAGAAATGTTGCCTTTATAGGCTATAAGGCTGTGCTGCAATCCTTTGCATATTATGAATCACCAAAGTAAACTTGTAAAACTTTGCAACACTGCAGCACGGGGCAGGTAAAGTAAATTGAAGTCTTTCATAATATTCAGGCTTGAAAATTTGAGGTATTTTGACTTAGTGTTGTTATTTTTATTGCAAGATTTTAAGGTCAAAAAAGACTATTATCTCAGCTGATCTAGCTTACTGTCTATCAGCAGCCATCAGCTCTCACATCTCAGCCAGATCTCTCTATGAAGAGCTCTAAGAGGGAGTATTACAGTTCTCACAGAAATGTCAGTGACTGAGCTGGCAGATATGCCAGGAGCTCCTACACGGAAAGGAGCTTGGGCAAGTGATGTGCCTGCAGATGAACTCTCAAATTCCTAATATGCCTTGCCATTACAGGATGAAACTACAGCTGCAATTTGCTATTAATCTGGTAAAACGCTTCACTGGCCTTACCTTTCTTTATTTGATTCTTGTGTATGTTCAGAACATTCCAAGTACAAATTTTATAGGCAGAGCTATGTAAGTTGTCTGTTTAAAGAGCGCATTCATGTTTTAACTGACACACACACCCCTCAATCCATTAAAATCTAGTATATTATCTCGGGAATCTAGCACAGTACAAACCCCTTATTCTGATTACACCACTCTGAGAGAAAAGTAAGCAAAGTTTCTTTGGCGACAGAGAGCCCAGGAAAAAGCCAAGTAGAAATCTCAAGCGAAGTCCTGAGGTTACAGCATGGTGGGGGACTGACAGCTCTGCCTCATGCTCACTAAACAAACAGCTGTGGCAATGTAAAGCTGCACTTCCCCCAGCTGTTCATTAGCACTTGGCCAGATGTTACCATCCCTGCAGCAGAAAATGGAACATGTGACATCACCTTCTCTCTTTCAGCACTCTCTGGTATTTCAGCACAAATTTACTCTGCCTATCAACTCCTGTGAAGGATGAATAAAACACAGCCCCCAATGTCCAGTGTTAATTCACATCACCAGGAGTAGCCTGGACAGAGCTGCACTGTCACATCTCTGAATCCAGCTGCATTCACAGTAGCAGAGTCTTTCTGTTCCAAGTTCAGCCACACGCAGGTAACTGAGCAGCTATTTCCTACCTGTAGGAGAGCTAACTGCTAACTGTATTAGAGCCAGAGCTCACAAATATCGTTTTGGGAGATGTCTCTGAAAGTCTCAGTCTCTCTGGCTGTGCTTGGATGGTTGTGCTTCATGTGTCTTCCCTGTGTAGACACAGCACTCACTGCTGAGTTCATCTGTTTCAGTGCATTTTTGTGTCTGTGCTAGGGTTTCAGTGAGGTGAGCAGCCAACCAAGGCCTTTCTGGAGCACAATGCTGCCTTGCTACTTGTCATAACCTCTGAGAGTCTTTAGGCTCTGAATTACAACAATACCATTTCTCTCTACTCCAACTAATGAAAGGGCCTATGGAAAGATAAGACAAGACTGGTGCTGCAAGAACTTTTAGAGAAGTTACTTGTTCTGATATCAGTCTCCACGGACAGCAGGCATTAGATATTCCAAGATCAAAGAGCTATTTTTAATCTAGCAATTAATCATCTCCTCAGCATATTCACAAATAACAAGCATAGTTAAAATCTTAACGCCAAGGTATTACCAAACAGGCCTTCAGACATCCCTCACTGCTCTGGCAGCACAGTCTCAGTCTTTGAATTGCTTGATCCAAAGATTTAGGGATACTGATACAGGTATTACTGGGATACATCCTCCAGCCTAATTAATGCAGATTACTGGTCCACAATGCTCTACCTTTTTCTTGACTATTCAGCACTCAATAGCAGCAGCAAAATCAGAAGTTTATCATGCTGTTAGCTGAAAGTAGACAAGCAGACAGATCTTCCTTATTCTACTGTTTGTGGTGGTGAAGCTTTCCTTCTCTTAAGGAACCTCAATTAAACTTTAAATGACCTCTAAAAGAAATCAACAGAGAACTGAAGTACAAAGCCAAGAATTAGGTTACAATATGTCAAGAACCATCCATGGCTGAGAGGAAATTTAGTCTTTTACTCCTGCCCATGCACAGTAACAAAGTACTGCCAACTTGGTGTGTCCCAGAGGCTGCAGGGTAGATGAGGATCTGGAATTTAGACATGACCACATAGACAAATATAGGTAAGAGAGGACTTGGCAAAAGTAATACCATGAAATGCAACAGGAGATGTAGGAAGAAAGAATTATTTTGAACATCAAAAAGACAAGCAAACAAACAGTTTAGTAGATGCTGCTGAGGCAGTCAGTAATGTCCTCTTATCCAGCAGAATACATTTCAGATTTATTCCTGCTTAGAAAGGGTTCCATGCCCTAAGTGTTTGGGACTTAGCTTGCATTTACCAGCTTGCTTCACCAAATATTAATGAAGATTTTCCTCCCTCAGAAGGCATGATACTTTTCATGGACAGGATGGTACAGGAGAAGAATAAACATTATACATTATCTAAACAATCACAGCTGGAGCTGTTACAAATTCAGAGTAAAAATAATTGCTTTAAGTTATAAATAGCTAAGATGCCTCCAAACACACTGTTCAGTGAATACACACACATACAACATGCAGAGCATACTTATCAGTGGAAAAAAGAAAAGTACTATCTGTTCCAGGCATATTAGAAGATGAAACCAGAAGAGGACTGCAAGAAATATATTGCTATATACACCCAAAGGCAATTGTTCCAGTATATCACTTTAACACAGAAAATGTCAGCAACATCTCAATTTTCCCAGATCACCACGGAAAGTTGCTTAAAAGATATCCTGATATACTGTAACGAAGAATGACAACATCTTCATTGCAGGCAGAAGTGGTGCTGAATATTTGCTGTGTAGTTTGGAGTGAAAATATTAGGATCCCATTTTTCACCTGATCACAATTTTTGCTGCTGAGATTCTTTTTAATAATCAAATAAAGAAATAAGAAAATTTCCAGTCACTTAGCATTATTTTTAATTCTTTTTGCTATGTCTAATCTTGCCCAATGCATTTTACTGTGAGGACTGAGGATTCTGAGGCAAGGAGTTGTCAAGTAAGACAAAAGAAGCATTTTATGACAGAATAACTAGACTATACCATGGGTAAAGCTGAGATTCCTGACATGGAAAACAAGTTTTCAGTAACAGAGCATGAACCTGTTCCTCAACAATTCTCTAAATACATCCATAATTCTATTAAATAATAATTGTAGGATTAGAATTGTAGTATTTTAAACTTTTTTAAAGTCACTACAACAAGATTTTCAAGACCTGGTAGGGTTATTTAAGTTTTTGTAGCCTTTCAGTCATTTTTATCCCAATTTTATCCATGAAACCACTGTGCTGTTGGACACAAGTACAAACACACTGCACTCCTGGGAATGGCTGCAGCAGAAAACGTTCCACACACAGACCCAACGGATACACATATAGCATTAAGTTTAACAGCACAAAGGAATAAACAATTACTGGGACCAAAATTCAATTGCCTATACTATGAAATTGCTAAAATAGTTCTGGTGGAGTTATAAATAAATCCTATATCAGAATTTAGCTCAGTCCATGGACTATTCCCAATAGATATTCTGACTTTGTTGAATCTGTTCTGGAAGCTCAGTAAAGTTGATAGCATGAGCACAGGCTGTTCCATGCCTCTGATTTATTAGTGCAGCTACAGCCTATCAGTCGATAAATTAGGGTACCAGGGGTAGGGCAATCAATCATAGTAAATCAACATTCAGAATGTTACATGTGCATGTATACATTGTACTTTACTATGCACAGACTTGTTGAATGGGACATGTCATGTCCAAAGGTACTGACTGCCAACTGTCCCAGCACAAAGAGCTGTTGTAGAGGCACAGAAAGAAGCAGCAAAGTCAATTTAAAGGAGCAAGGAAATGTCAGGCTACCACAGAGGAACAGTATTCTGCAACAGCAAGAGAGCTGGAAAACCACACCCAGACTTGGATGCCTTGAAATGGTCAGCATGGATAGGTCTGCTTAAAACAAATAATAAAATGTAGCCATATGCCATCCTCCACTACTTTTGCATTTCAAGGGGAAAAAACCCAATGGCCTGAATTGGAAAGGGCCTAAAAGATAATCTAGTTACAACGCCCCTGCCAGGAGCTTCCACTAGCCCAGGTTGCTCCAAGCCCCATCCAACCTGGCCTGGAACACTTGCAGGGATAGGACAGTTCACAACCTCTCTAGGCAACCTGTGCCAGTGCCTCACCACCCTCACAGGGAAGTTTTTTCTAATACCTAAACTACTCTCTGTCAATGTGAAGCCATTCCCCCTTGTCCTGTCACTTCAGGCCATTGTAAATAGTCTCTCTCCATCTCGTAGGCTCCTTCAGGTTCTGGAAGACCACAGTTAGGTCACCATGAAGTCTTCTGTTTTCCAGGCTGAGCAATCCCAATTCTTTCAGCCTTTTCCTCACAGCAGAATTGTTCCATACCTCTAATGAACTTGGTGGCCTTTCTCTGGATTTACTCCAACATAAAATGGCAATTTCCTGACTAGAAGTTTTCAGACTACAAAGCTCAGTCTTGCTGAGCCAAGTAGTCTCTTAACAAAAAGAACTAGACACTAACATTCTGCAGGACCTCTGCACCATATCCTTGTAAGCAACCTTTCATTGCAGCACACACATCTCTTCCCAACCCTACATACAGGGAAATAACTGCTGTGTACATGTTGGCTTAGATTGCTTTTTCTTTCCACCTTCACCATTATTTGCCAGGGTCAAACATAATTAGGTGAGGAAGAAGCCCTTGAAAGTACAAATGGAATTAGAAGTTAATAAGTAGAATTATTTCTATACATACAGCATCTCTTATACTCCAGGGGAAAAAAAAATAAATCAGGAAACAAACTAAACCTCATATTTTTAATTCAAAATGTATATGAGGTAGGGGCATATGCTTGGAAGCCTTTGAAAAACTTAATTAAAATTGCTATATAAAAATATACTTGACAACTAAATCAGCATTAAAATAGTTTCTAGGAGATAAATAATTTAGAGATTTTCACAGTTAACAATCTGCTTTCTGGAAATAAACTTCACAGTTTACTATAAAATGATCAAAGAGGGATTAGGTAGCTATTCAATTTACTGGAAAAATGTTACACCATATCAATGAGATTGAGAAAATGACTAAGGAGCTGAATATGTTAGAGAAGATGTAATGAATCTAAACAGTAATAGAAATTCACTGGGTATGAAGTCATTAATGTTAATTTTATGAATATTTAAATCACTGAGGGGAACCAATTTGCTGGCACTGAAGCTGATACTGGCTGAACAGTCCAAAAGATTTCATTTCTAAAAAGTTTAACAGATACACTTTGAACTCTGAATTTGGAGGCTCTTAGCAGTGGAACTAAGTTGCACAGAACAATAACATTCAGATTTACATTATTGCAGTTTACTATGAAAAATTCTGTGTGGTCTCTAATGTTGCCTCAGGATATGAATTTATTACTAACCTTATTTGTTCCCTCCTGGCCATTCCAGGAAGAAGTTAAACAGTGAAATGGAGTGTGTGAATATGCTACATGTAGAGAACCACAAAATGAGATTTGAGATAACACAGCTAACTCCGTCTTGAAACAGTTGAGTGAATTCCCATTGGAGAGAATTAAGACTCTCCTTCCTTTTGATTCCAGAAAACTTAGTGTTATTCTCTGAAGCAACAAATAATAACTAGAAAATAGGAATCCTCTTGGTCTTCTGACTGGTTTATTCTTCTCCATTTTCTGCATCTTGAAACACAGTAACAGCAGATTTGATGTACAATTCATAACAGGTCTTTTACATCTTAGGTTTCAGACCTATTTTGGAAGCTCTTTTAAATATGAGATTTCTCTTCCTTTTTGAATGTGGATCTTAACAATAATTTATCAGTTATAATGTCACATTTGGAAAAGTATGTTTGCATCTGCAATTGTCTCCAGTTTCTTTAGGAAGGATGTAATTTGTAGATGATCATCAAAATCTTGCTTGTCATGGTAAGGGAAATTTGCTTCTTGATTATGTGTGTAGAAAGGAAGTTACATCAAATTTATTAATATACATTCAAGGTGTACTTTGCAACCCACCTTACCCTGAGAAATGATCACTTTAGAATCTCAGAGCTCATAAAAAAACAAATTTCCAACTCTAAGCTGCAAGTTGAAAATTAAACAAGCACAACCTGAAAATACAGAACCAGGAAATATTACATATTCACACCAATGCATATTTAAGAATGTGTGAATTGTGAATCTTCTATGCCTAACTTTGAGATGCTGACTAGGAAACAGTATGATCTCAGCAACAGCTAATTTATACCTACTAATGAAGATGGACATGCCAAAAAATGCCACTCACCTATCCTGCTGTTTCATGCTGGACACTACAGTGACATTTCCAGGCAATTTCCTTATTAATTTTCTGTTACAAGAGCTGCCACCATCTGTGACCTGAAAATACCACAGGATTGGAGAATCTGATGTCTCATCACACGTCCAAGCTTTGCAACACAGTTTGCAAATGAATGGTTGTGAACCAGTTGCTAATATTTGCTTGACATTCCAGTCTATGAACTTGGTTCCCTGGAAAAATGTATTTCCAGTTTCCACACTCATTTCTCCCCATCAGCTCTAATCACCCCTTTTCTCTCCTCCCAAAGGATTCTTAGTTATCTCCATTTACTATCATTAGTCAGCAGGCAAGAAAAATATTGCTATTATTACTTCCTGAATAGGGAGAGTTGGAAATTATTTTTAAGTCCTATTTTTTTGCTTTTTAAGTTATTCTAAGTTAGAAAAAGCAAGAAACATACTGAAATTGAGATACCACACACAGAAGTGTACTGCAAAGCCCTGAAATTTTCTTGTTAAACCTTAAATACTCTAAATTCATGCCACTAAAGTGCCTGCCTGCTTTCACTTCCCCACATCTTCCACTTGAAGACGAATGTGGGAACAGAATAATTAGTTTCCATTGTAATGAACTGTAAAATTTATAGTAGATTATTAAATTGAGAAGCACAGAACAATATTATCATTAAGGATTTATAGGTTATAAAATTCAAATTATATATATTTCATAAATTTTCTCTGATCTTCCTCGCCATTATGACTTTCCCAAATGTCCTTCCTGTTTCTTATTTCCATCTGGCACAGTCTCACAGGTTAAGGGAATATTTCAAACATTGCACAGAGGCAAGGAAGGAAATGAAGGAGTTTTTACACAGCTCAGCAGCAAGTTTGCTCTTTTTGGTTCATCAGGATGTTCTGTGTGGTGGCAGGTGAGATCTACAACTCGGAAACAAACACCTGTCTTGGCTCCAGCCTGTGTTTAGAACATCCTCCTTAGAATATATAATTTACAGCAATCAAAACAACATTAACCTTTCAGCAGAGTAGAGTGTATTATTTTATCCTAGAGAGAACTGAGCACATCTTTTAGTTCGTGCTCTCTCCTGCCTCAGCCTGCTGACAGCTACAGAAGCAGAATTTAGCTTAGTCCCCTTTTCAACCCTAACTCTTCCCCAATTTTTGTCCTCTTGTAACATAAACAGCTTAATGGTTCCCTCCCAACAGCTTTGCAGCTGGCAATGCTGACACCTTGCTGAGAGCAGGCAGTCAGTATCCTTATCTAGTGATCTCCTAAATTGCCATTTTTCTTTTTCAACTATCTCTACTATATATCTTCTTGATAGAAAAGCACCATATGAAATGCTTCTGAAGTAAAGAAATTCACTTCAGAGAGTTTGGAAGATGCTTTTTTTTCTCCTATTTTTTTTTTTCTTAAATTCATGACTCTAAAAACCAGTGACAGTTTTGATGGAAGAGGTTGCTGCCAGTAAGAAAACAGATGCAAAATTGAGGAAAACGTGTGAAATGTTGAGAAGAGTAAATCAGTGCTTCAGCGTCAGAGTCACTATTTCATTATTCAGATGCAGTAGGCTGAGCAAAAAAAAGATGAAACACGTCAAAAGTAGGAATGAGGTTAGTATTGAAGTTCACTGAGAAACCTCCATATCCAGAGATTCTGCTTTGTAATATTTATAATTACTCTCCCAAATCCTTTGCTTCCCTGACTCATATCATTTTTGATCAACACAGCAAAGCCTATTACTGCAGTATTTGTTTCACTTCACTCTAATTTCACTGAATTCAACTGAATTTCACCACTCTAAAGTTACTGCAATGAATCAAGAGCAGCACTATTGCTTCCTTAAAAGTACAGGAAAGATAATACTGAGAGAATGTAACAGGCTTGGAAAAGTTGGAGGAAATTAAATTCCTTTTAGAAAAACATCTAAAAGACATTGGCTGCAGCAGGACTGGATTTACTGCCTGCAAATTAGACCCTCAGGGCTGAGTGTGGATACAGATGGCTGATTACCAGTTGTGTAAGAGAGGACATGTATTCCTGCATTTATTCCTGTTTATCTTTTTTTTAAAATTAACAGCATTATCATTAGTTTTGTCTCATGACACAAATAAGCTGCAGAAGACCAAATAAAGGCTAATTTAAGGAGCAAACTGCCACCACAATCCTTCACTAGACCACAAATTGAAGCCAGGCTGAACTCAGCACCACCAACAGTCACATTGTGTCAGAGAAAGCTTCATTTTCAGCTCCTTCATTTTAATCTAATATTCTTCACTTTACTGTTTCCAGCAAGGAATTCTTCCGAGGGAAAAAATAACAGAGTGAATTATAATCTACCTGATCAGTTACATGGTCTGTTCATACCCTAAATTTTACTTTAGCTCTTTTTTGTAGTGTTTTGTGCAACTCAGCCTTAACAACTTCACCACTGTAACCCCCTAAAGTTAATTTTGTGGCGATATAGTTCAATACATTTTGCAAGTTCACCTCAGGTTTTTTAAGTGTACACACTGGAATGTTAACAAAAAATCTTCTACAAAAATGACAAAACATTTAATTTAAAACCTTTTCAAAGCACTTTGTTACTGCAACTTACCCAAATCAACTTTTCATGTCCAACTTCACTGTTGTTTTTAGAATACCCTAATAATGACAATATTTTAAAAGTAAAATTGGTTTGGTGTCAAACTTCAAGATTTTTGTATAACCTTCCAGAAAACAGGAAAAAACAACTGAGTCTGTCACACATTTTCAAGAAAAGCCTCAGATTCAGCAATTTGCTTTTACAGGCCTGCTTGGGATTCTCAGAACTAGTCACCCATATCCAACCCCAGATAAGAGGCAGACACAAAAAGGGATATTCCCTGTGCCTTTCTGCTTCAGTTTCCCTGAGCCAGAGGAGCAACAGGATTAGAAAAGCTGGCCCAGAGATGATCTTGCTACTTACCAGGCATAATAGCTGCTAATGACTGATTTCTACCCACACATTTCCCTTAAACAAGGCTTCTCATTAGCATCAAGTTCCATCAGTTGTAATTGTTTTAACATTCTTCTGTGTTTTGGTTGCTATCCAATCAACCCATTGAAGGAGAAAGGCTGTAGCATCAGTTTTGAATGAGTCTTCTCAAGGCCTTAGTGGCAAATCTGCACTTATCAATACATTTTATCTATAAAGCTAAATGCATTTCTAAGTATCTGCCATGTGAAGAGGTGAGACAGCAACTAGAATGCACATCCTGAAAGTCCTTCTAACTACTTTCCCTTCCCAAATAAGCTTTGGTTATCCTGCAAGATTTCCAGCTTGATAGCAATCTCTCAATCTCACAGGGGAACACACTGTTTATTTCTCAGGAATTAATATTTTAGAGCTTATATTGTGCATTACAACTTTCCAACCCTCAGTCTAGATGAAAGAAATTGTTCAGATTGTGCAGGGAAGGACCAGAGCCATCCTAAAATGAGCAAACAAATAGTACACAGAGGGAGGGAAGATGAAGGCAGGCTTAAAAAAAAACCCCACCATAAAAAAGACATTTTTAAAACTTTTTCTCCTTGATCCATTTCTTTTCTCAAGGTGCTTTTTAACAATGAGGCAGGGCAGCCTACTTGGCTCTGTCAAACCCAACATTCCCTCAATGTCACTCGAAGAAATAATGATTTTCTACAGGAGAAAATCCTGTAGACAGGACTCAACAGATAGCCCAGCAGATAAATTTTTCAAGGGGCACAGACAGGCCTGCAGTTTGAAACCAATTTTTGGAAGGCAGTTTCATACTATGAAAACCAGAGATACTACAGTTCAGCTTCAAATTCGACCTCTTGTCCTGGGCAGGTGAAAGCCACAAGACTTTGGAAAGAAAAACAAAGAAGGAGAAAACCCCACAACTAGTAATGAACAAAATCCAGGCTATAACAGAAATGATAACAACTGAAAAGCTGTTAGGAAACCTTTATACACAGAATAAACCCTGTTCTGTTCAAAGCCTTTCAGCTGCCTGAGAGTCCCAGATGATGCCCCTCAGTTCACCTGAAGCCCTTGCCAGCACAGTGGAAGGACACAAGTGCTTTAACAGCAGTACCTGCCTCCCCAGAGCTCCCTCCAGGGAGGAAAGCACCTCCCTTCCTCCTGACCCTCTGTGCTGCTCTCCACCTAGGGCCTTTTTTCCAAGGCATCATCACAAGGGAAGGCAGACTGCATCCCTGCCCTCCCTCCTTGGCAGCTCCGGGGGTGCATGGGTGAATGTACTCAGCAGGAGACTCAAAGAGGTCATTTAGTGTGTCAGTGCAGCATCGGAAGTGATTCCACTGCTTTAAACAATAATAGTCCCTCCTACCCCAACCAAAAGCACAAATGGATTAAACAGAATTTCTCATTCAAGCAAGGTAGACTGTCAAAGCTCCTTTTCATATTCCTCCTTTTAAATCTAGTGAAGGTGTTTCACACTCTTGTGTCACGTCTGGCAACGTGCATAGCTGTGTGTGGAACACAGCTGGTCCCAAAAGGTGAGGAGAAGCCACAGTGCTGTGCAGCAACAAAGACCAGGCAAGTTTTCAAGCACGGTCCACAAAGGGACACCATTCCCTGCCTGCAGGCAGAGCTTTGCTCATCTCCCAGGCCAAAGAAGGAGGGAAATTAAAGAATCATAGAATTTAAAGGTTGGAATGGATGTTACAGATCATCCAGTCCCGACCCTACCTGCCCTGGGCAGGGACACCTCCTTACTAGATCAGGTTGCACTAGATCAGGTTGCTCAAGGCCTCATCCAGCCTGATCTCAAACACTCTTCTAGTAAAAAACTCTTTTCTCACATCCAACCTAAACTTCCCCTCCTTCAGTTTGAATCCATTATCCCTTGTCCTATCACTGCAGTTCCTAACACAGAGTCCCTTTCTGGTTCCTTGTAGGCCCTTCAGATACTGAGAAGTTGCTCTGAGGTCTCCATGCATGCCCACCTCTCAAGGTCCCTCTGGATGGCATCCCTCCCTCCAGCATGTCAAATCAAATCATCAAGGTTGGAGGAGACCTCTAAGATCATCAAGTCCATCCATTTACTGGTCACTGCTGGAACCCCTAAACCATATCCCCCAGGGCCAGATCAACACCTCTTAAACACTTCCAGGGATGGTGACTCCACCATCTCCCTGGGCAACCTGTTCCAGTGCCAGGGCAAACAACAAGCACTGCTTTTCAGGAATGCTCCAGCTGTTTTATTCTCTCTGCTTGTCCTCCTCATCCAGCTCATGATGTATTTCCAACCAAACAGAGCAGTTTGAAGTCAAATTGTAACTAGGCATTGCCTTGGCTTCGGGGCTAACTCTGTGTAGGGTATGTGTACAGATACTTCTAGCAGATTTCTCTGCAGTAGATAGCAAAAAACCCATCATTTCAGTGGGTTTATTTATGTCAAATGTGAGGTATATTTAAATATGCAAAGCTTCAGGGCTGAGTAACACAGGCATAAACCTATACCAGCACAAACACCTGCAGAAAACACACAAGGATTAAGGAACACTTTCTTCCCTTGACCAAGCAGTTCTGAGAGCTGTTCTAGAGATGGGATGTCCTCACTTTTGCATAAAGATGTTGACAAATCTGTTCTATATTTTAGCTTATTCTTTGGAGGTTTTTTTCTTTAATATATGACCAGAACAAGCATTGGGTAGAAAGCTGTAGTGTGCTGTGATTGTCTATAGATGCTGCAAATAATTGAACAAGCACCCTCGTGAAGTTTCTTGCTGTAGGCAAAACATTCATTTTCTTCTGCTTAAAAGTAATGATTTTTTTATTATTTCCTTTTTACAACAATTCAGAAAAATACTAAAAAAGAATGCTTCTAGTAGAATCTTGTGTGAAAGAGGTAATGCCACAAAATTCACTCCACTTCTCATTCTATTAAAATCAAGCCATGCCAGACACTTGGCCACCACGGATTGCAAATTCTAATAAAAACTAAAAAAATCTATTGAGATTTTGATTATTACAAGAGTGTTCAATGATCAAA
>NW_008660428.1:54297-64233 GCF_000695815.1 Acanthisitta chloris
ATTTACACTATGCTGTCTTAACACTTAATTAATATTTTTGCTCTAATTAACAGTTACTGAGTACCCTATTTATGATTCTTTTTTTTTCATCTGCTATCTCCTTTCCCTCTCTGTCTTTGCAGTATCAAACACTGATATGCAATATTAGCTTTCTAAACTCTTTGATAAATAAATATCTGCTACATTTTGACCAACACAACCCCAAAATTCACAGTTTCATAGTGGAATTACCCATCTATAGAATCATAGAATTTAGGGGTAGGAATGAACCTTACAGATCATCACCACCCTTACAGTAAAAAACGTTTTTCTCACATCCAACCTAGACTTTCCCTCCTTCAGTCTGAACCCAGTATTTTCCATTTAATAAAGAGCTTCTGTGCTCTAAAGCTCTAAAGGATTATCAACCTCAAGAAGGCTAAAAGAGCAGCTTGTCTATGCAAACAAGAATATACAGGACCCTGTTAAGAGACAACCCCGCAGTATTCCCACGAGTTGTTTGTCTTCTTGGACATAATAAAATCAAAGAGATATTTTGGAAACATTGCTTTCCACACACTCCTGTCCTTATTAATACAAAGAAATATTCACAGTATTGGGAACGTTGTAATTGAAAGTCATGGTCTGACTGCTCCAGAGGTGTAAATCAATAAACCTATTGAACTGATAGGAATGATTTTGTATTAAGTAAAATCCTGGTGGCAAAAGTACCAAATCTGTGGTAAATCTGTGGTAACAGCAGTGATTTGTATCACTTGTATTTGTTCTTATTACTTTCACCTTAAAAATATATTTTCACTGATAACTGTTTATATCTGATTAAATAGTTTTAATTGACCATCAATAGCTAAAGTTTGAGAATAACCTATAAGGAGTGTGTGAGAATATGGGGTTTATAGGGGAATGGAATTAAAGAGTTTGGACTTTGAGTTCTGCTCCAGATCTCACATTTCTCCTGTGCCTTGATGCTGTTTCAGTACAGTGTTTCTGAGGTCATGTTCCTTCACTGGGGCCTGAGTGTTTTCCTAGAGCAAGGGAAGAGTAGTTTGGCCCAAGAGAAGTAGTTCCTAGTGACCCTCACCAGTACAGAATGAGCCATGAAAGGAACAACACTCCAAGTGAATGAATTCACTGGAGCAGTGTCATATTTGTGGAAGGACAGCAAGAACACTGAGCCCAAGTAAACGAGCCATAATTTCATTGTTAGTAGCAGAATAAAAGGCAAACAAGGAGTTTTACTGTAGTTTCCAAGTTATTTGTGGCTGAGCTGCACCTGAAAAGTTGGTACTTAGTAAAAGAATTTGTTCTTTATAGGGCTCTTGAAAGTCCCATTAAGTCAGTATTTACTTAGCATTTTCTCTAGCTCCCTTATTGGAAACGAGGCAGCAGTAGTTTCAGAAACAGTAATAAAGGAATAAATGCCTGTTTTCCATCCTAGTGCAGTGAGAAGAAGGGGTTGAATTCCAGGGTGCCTAAGTTAAAACTGGACAAACCTAATGACATGCATTCCAGGTTCAACCAGAGAATACAGCTCCAGAATAAATTCATTAGCACACTGACTCCAAATAGAGCTATTAACTGCAGATAGCACAATCTAGGAACACTTCAACTGCTTCCAAATTTTGAGACTATGAAAGGACTGATGGATTTCAATGTCCTCTCTGTGATTCACTACAGTGCAATGAGAAGCAACAGATTTAAGCCTGTACAGTTTTTAAAAGCATGCACAGATTCAACCACAGAGCTCTCCTTGATGTCAAACCATAAAGTCACCTAGAAGTATTCAAAAAATGCAGGACTGTAACTTCAGACCAAAGCAGACTAATCCAGTTTTCAAAGTTCCCTGATAAGAACTGCAGTCTTTTGAATTTGTCTTGAGTTTCAGTTTGAAGATCTACAAAAAGATACCTATCTCTAAAGGACTCTGCTCAAGAAATGTCAAATGTAAACAGACTTTGAAGGAGTTAAACAACTGTTTCTAGAGCAGCGATGATCAATTTTAAGCCTATTTGTTGCCTTAGTTTGATTTAACAACACAGACAGGGGACCTCAGCACCAAGCAATAACATGTGGTGATGTGGTAGGTTGCAGTGTGATTAGATATTGCTGTGCACCAGTATTAATTCAGGGGTAATGTATGTACATACACCCCTTTGCAGCTGGCATCATTTCCATATGTATAGAGGGAATGTTCTGACAGCTGTTTGCCATGCCAGGATCCCACCTCTGTGTGATGGGATTGATGTGCAGCCCTTGTGACAGCTATCTTCCACCACAAACAGCCATTATACAGGTAGTTAGAGTGAGAGGCAGCTTCTGTGAGGGGGAACCAAAGGGAAAAAAAAAACCCACAATAAATTTAAAAGAGTTGCTTTTATTTAAAAAGCAGCAGGACAGGGAAAAATAGGCCTTTAAAGAAGAACCTTTCATCTCACAGTGCAGCCTTAGAAGATAAAAAATGCTTCCCAATTTTCATATATGAATATCTAAATTCAATCTACAGACAGAAATTGAAACAAGAGTGGCCTGGTTTCCCAGTACACCAAACACTTTCAATTCTTATGCTCTCTCTTATTTTTCATATCATGCTGGCTTTTAAGATATCTCTGTAGTGCATATTGCAAGCTCAGGCAAGTTTGTTGTGTGCGATGTCCAAGCCCTCCAAAAGTGAGGCAGCTCAGGCTAAAAGATGACTGCTGCACCCAAATTCTACCCAGGACTTGGAGTTGTACTGACGGAACTGAAATGTCTCTGGTAGGTCAGCTAAGCTTTGAAATTCAGAATGGTGCCCTATATACACCTGTATATTGCTCATGTTCTTCACTGGTTAAAGATGAGAGCATAGCATTTTATTTAAATAATGGATTTAGAGGAAAAAATCAGGGATCCACAATGGAAAATTGTTGTCCTGAAATGCAATCTAATGTGAATTGATGTCTAGCTGATAGTGAAGATTATATTTTGATTGGTTTTCTAACAAGACAAAATGCAATCTACTCTCCCCCCATGTGTGTGCATGTGTGAGATTCAGATTAGATGTTAGGAAAACTTTTTCTCTGTTAGGGTGTTAGGGCACTGGGATATTGCCCAGGGAAGTGGTAGAGTCACCATCCCTGGAGGTGTTTAAGAGGTGTCTGGATCTGATGTGATGTTGGAGAAGATGGTTTAGGGTTTGGGGCTCCAGCAGTGACAGGTTAATGGTTGGACTTGATGATCTTAGAGGTCTCCTCCAATCTTTATGATGCAAACACACATGCATGTTCACAGATTCAGGTGTCTGAAGCATAATTTGATGGGAATTTTGACCTTTTAACCCAAACACTGAAAGTCACAAACCTCTGAACACATGCAAATCATCTGGGAATTTTCTGAAATTGCACAAGTTCTTCTGATCACACTCACCTCTGACATGTTGGTATAAGACTCCATATGCACTACAGGGAAAAAACCACAGTTGTTCTACCACTCCTTCCGCTATCCCTCCCACTAAACTGTTTATTTTACTGAAGGAGAAGACAGAAGGAGGGAGACCAGATGGAGGATGATTACAGAGATACTCATGTAGGACCAGGAGTCATGCGTATGTGCGTTTAGGACAGAAAGATTTAAATAATAAGTACCACCAAAGAGGACGTTAGGACAAGAGCCCAGACAAGCCCTACCCAGCAAGTGATCTAATCTCAACACTGCAAAAATCAAGCTCCTGTACCTGGGAACCCCTTTGGGCACATGGTTATAAGACATCCAAAGCCCCTTCTTTCTAGAAAGGAGATGGACAGCCTCTAGTTTTGGGCACCAAAAAGGGTGTCTGGAGATCCTGTAGCCTAAGTGGCATCACTGTTGTTCCCAATTCTCCTTGTTCCAATGACCAACTGTCTATACAAGAGGAGGACATCAGGGTGAAAGTCCTGTCTGGTGGGGAGCATGTACCCTACAGAGAAATCTTATATGAAACATCTTTATCTTTTGCCTAAAAGAAGGTGAAACTACCCTGTTGAAAATTCCACACGACAAAGGTGTTGCCACTGAAGGATAACAGGAAACACCAAGGGACACATTTTATGTACACTTAAACTTAGTTCAGGGGAAATAATGAACATTTACTTCACAAATCTGATTAACACTTAAGTGTGAGATATGTTAAGCAACTTATCACTGTCAGAGCAGAGATACAGTTGAGACTGTCCTGAAGCCAAGCTTTTAACACTAGGATACATTAATTTAGAAAAATGATTTATTAGCCACAGATTCTAGCCATCCAGTGGGTTAGGCTGAATGCAAACTCAGCCAGAATGAGCAATTGCTGGAAGTACAGACCATTTCCTTATTTTCCCATTTGAAGCAGCCCTATGGCATCCTAAATGTTTCCCAAGTGTCCTGAAACCATTACATTCTGCTAACAGGTTGACACCCATGAGCACTGCCAGAATTGCTCTCCTCCATCCCTCGTTATTCCCACTTATAACCTACCAACCAGATGTACTTGTTCTCTAGGATAATTGCTTCCCCATAATTCACTATTAACTGTGGCCACACCAGAATGAATGGGTCTAATACTAACAGAAATTAGAAAATAAAGACCCCAGAGTGAGTATAGAGCATCACTTAGGCTTCAAAATCAAGTCAAGAAATCATGATTGAGCTACTACACTCACATCCCTGCAGAATAAAATGTTTATAGCCCATCTGAACATCTATTTTCCAACCTCTGGAACCACTAGTGACCTAAGAAATGAAAATAGCATTTCCAACTGTTAGCAAGTTTTTCTCCTGACAAAAAAAATATCTGTCCTGAAGCTGAGCTTTAGATAATCAAGGCTATTAATTTTGGTATTGATTGACAAGGCAACACTATTTCTACATTGTTAAACTATCACAAAATCAAGAATTAAGAAAACACCTATTATGTGCTGCTTTAAAAAAGCTGAAAATGCACCACGTGACTGCTATTAAAAGATCACTGTGTACTAATTCTGAAATATTGTTACAGAAGATTCATCTCAAATAAGCTTCCATTATTTGAAAAAAAATAAATAATTCAATCTCACTGGCAAAAAAAATGCATTTTTTGTGCATATATTTTTTCAAGCAAGATATATCTCCATTAGAGTGTGTCAAAGAGCTCTTCCTCTGGACTAATCCAATTCTTTCTTGACAGCAGAACTTCAAGAAGGAGAAAACACAAAACACCAACTTTTTTTGCTGGTATTGTTGTCTTAAAATAAATTACACTGACCTAGGGGTGAAGACCAGTATTAATGTGGTATTTTACAAGAAGCCCAGTGTGCAGATGAAAACCTCCTGCTCCACTGCCTAAACTTGCTGCCTCTGAGATATTTCCTCAAGCAGCCCCAGCAACACTTCTCTCTGGTTCCCACTCCAGAACAGGACATGGCCTGCAGCAAGCCAGGACCTCTTGCTCACACATGTGTTTTCTGAAAGCTTTATCAGCTCCTCTGTCATCCCCTTCCTTTCCACCCTGACACACCTCTTGTTATTCCTGTTATCCATGAAACTACCATTATGGGTCATATTAACACCGAAATCTTTACCCAGCAGAGGGGACTTAACTGACCACCAACAGGACACTTAACACAGACACAATGTCACTAAACTGTACTGATATCTATCTCATCAATGTCATAAAACCTATCAAGTTCACCAAATATTACCAAAGTCAGCCATGGTTGTCATGGCATTGCATTATTCTATACATCAAGTGAAGAACATCAAGTACAGTTCTCTAAAATGAAATCTCCCAAGCTCATACCCAAGACAAAGCAAAAAAGCAGGTTTGTTTTTCAGCAGACAAAAGACTGATTATTATTAGACATTTTCTACTAGATCTATAACATCAAACTTTTCCTTTGAGAAATTGCAGAGATCATTCCCAATGTTTCTGAAGCACATTTATGGATAGTATATGACTCTCAAAGAAATTGCACCTCAGAATTTTGTTTCTATGGCAAGAAATGAGATTTCATCTCTTTGTTTAGTTTCAATAGACATATTGAAGGCCAATACGGTCTGCATATTTAGACCTCTAGAGAAGGCAAAAAGAGAAAAGGCAAGTAAATCATCTTAAAAGTACAAGAGCCCAAGCATAAAAATCTATTGTTTATCTTTTGCAGTGATGGTATTTTACCATCCAAATAAAAATCCCAGTTCACCTATGAAGAGAATTATTGAAGTAACACTGTACTACACTGTTTTAATTTCAGGTATTTGAAATGATGATACCATAAAATGATCTGAAGTATTGTTGTAGCATAAATCTCTAAGCACTTTGTGTGTCCTTAATGCTCAAGCCTAAAATTGTTCCATTCTTTAGCTGACAGTGCACATTGTAAAAGTTGCAGTTTATCACTTTGCTTTCATCCTTCTCCAGCAGTTACATTACCACATTCTTTTTTATTACTATCGCAGGATGTCACTATATAAGTGACATCATAAGGGGAGAACAAGGATTTGCCAGGAATAGCTGGAATTGCTCTGCAGAGCCACAGAGCTCTGCATTTCAGGGAGATGGAGCCAGTCTTGCATTTCAGCATGCTGAACATGTGCACTATCAAATCTATTGCCTGTCACTATAGTCCCTTGGACTGGATAAATTATATCCCACAGTTGGGTAGTACAAAGGTAATTCTGTTGCCATATGTTGTGCCAAAGAGCTCATGCCGTGACAGGGTACATTACAGATTATGCTTTCCCACGTGATGCCAATTTGCTCCTTCATCTGTGAGGTATAAACTTTGCCTCCATTAAGATTTTAAAGTAGCCAAAAGAAAACAATACCCCTGACAAGCCAGAGGTGCAAATTCTGCTTAAAAAATTTAAAAAAACCCAAACCCAAACACAAAAGAAGCAGAAGCAGCCCAACAACTTTTCAGATTTTGGAAATTTATTTTCTTGTCCCAGAATTCACTGTGCATCAATCCCATGGGAATTCCAGACCCAACTCTAAGTTATCAAGTCAAGAACACTGTGAGCAGCTTCACACATTTTGTTTATCAGGCACTGCAGTATTTTTGAGTTTCTCTGGTTGGCTGATTTCAAATGCTGACATGGGCAGCAGCTCACACAGAAAGAAAAGAAATACCATGAGAGTAGAAGGAAAATAGGTAGAGCCCCCCAGAGCGTGTTTAAGAGATTTTGCTTGTCTGTTCAATTTATTACTGGATTTCATTACTTAGCAGAAGTGAATTGAAGTGGTTGATAACATGCCACAAATGATTTCACCCATCAGCATCCAGCTCAGCTCAGGAATAATCAAAAGCCATTGCTACATGACTAGACTGGGGCAGTGGAGGGAAAGCAGATCTGCTGAAGGCTTTGTCCTGGTGACCACAACACGTGAGTCAACTTGGTGAACATAAAGGATTCATCTCACAGGGCATAACTGAAGATAACCATATTTTAGGCATCACTACAAAATGTAAGAGGGCAGAATGGACAGTAAGCACCTAACATCTCACAGGAGAAACACTGTTCTACAGGGTGAAAAGCTGAGGCAAGAAATGCACCTTCAAGAACCAAACAAGGTACTGAATACACAGAGTCAGATGTGCTCATAGTTCATTGCTTCAGTCATTTCATCACTCTTGGAACAGAAAGAGACATTCAGAAAGGGTGTTGCATAAGAACAGCCTTTGGAATTCAATGGCTTGGTAAGAAAAGTCTTCAGTAGAAATTTACTCTGATCTATGGAGTCATAAGCACGTCAGTTCCTTATCCACCTATACACCAAGAAAGAGACTGAGCCATGATTTCAAGGATCATGCAGGAGAGTGAACACCAGCCCACAGTGCAATCATCAGGAATGCTGCATGCAGACCCAGGACTCAAGGAATACTCATCTTGCCCTCCAAAAGCAAGCCTAGGCCCCATAGAGCACCCACTCCCATGGGGATTGCCTTCTCTCACTAGAGTTTAGGCATTTGTTATATCAGTAGGAAGTCTATAAGCCTTACCCCAATTTCAGGGTTACTAGAACAAACTCCATTTGATTTAAGGCCTTTTGCCTTCAGCTAAAATAGAGCTTATTCTAATTATCTTCATTATAACACACATAATTTGGGGCTCCCATGGGCACTAAGGGTGTAACGAGGATGGCTTATTACATCCAGTGACCTCTAAATTAGTGCAAGCTTATTTCACTGGAAGAGGGTACAAAGCAAAATGAATTCTTTGTTTTCCACTCACTTTACAAATGAAATTTTGTGGTTTGTTATGTGAGACTATGTCATCTGCTTTCCTGTTTCTCAGTGCTCTGCATAGCTCATGGTCCAGACGCTGCAGGCAGTCAAGGCTGGTTTATGTGCTACTTTCATGGCCAAATTGCCATAAAGCTCAGGAAGGTTTATGGACACATTAAAGAACATTCTCACATCAAGTCATCCAACTGCTTTGTCACTGTGTAATAGCTCCTGGACACCACCCCCTCTGTAAACTTTACAGGAAATACTCATATGCAATCAAAAAGACCAAAAGCATCAAGTGACCTTTTGCCATAAGGAAACATTGTGAAACCTTCCTCAGGTTTGTGGGTTTCCTTTTGCCCCAAGGTGCCCCAGACAAAAGGATAATGTGAGAATGGAAAGGATATTCACGGTGGGGAGAATACAGATGAATCATTGTTTGTGTTCAGCTGTGAGAAACTTAAACTCATTGTGTGGTCTGTTCTAAGACACCCCAAGTTGTCTGGATTCAGTGACCACAGAGAACAGTGATGGCAATGGCAATATGGAGAATACCCAGAGATGAAAAAGAAGAACAAATCACATTAACTTCAGTAAACGCTAAATCTATGATAGCTCAACATATCTAAATCAGCTGATCTCCTGCTCAGTTATTTAATCAGAATATTTACTATCTAGAACTTGGACAGAGGTTATTACATTTATTTCACGTATTCCATCAAGACCTGCCAGACCACCTGTTGTTCCGAAAATGCTGTAAGTGAAATCTGATCAGATTTGTTATTTCAGTATTTCTCTTTTTCACTTCAGCATGCCCCACTAGTTGGCAATTACTGCCTACTGTACAATCTATTAAATATTCATGTCAGATATTATTTGCATAGAGCAGCTTTTCTCTGATAAAAAAAAATATGTTATTCGTTCACTGCTTAGAAGATTGACCTCAGGTCCCTACTTTAAACACACAGTTATATTGATTGTGAAAATACTCTAGGAAAATTATGTAGTTTATATGCATGCATTATTTCTACTGAGTCATCCTGAAGCTTATAATTTAAGCCTCAGTGTTTCAGGTAAAATGAAATTGCTTCTCTAAGTAAGGCAGCTTTGATTTCAGCTTTGCTCTGAGCCTTGCCAGGCAAGCAGAAAATCTTCATAGTATGAAAGGTCTTGTTCATATAGAATGTATAGTCATGCATTGATAAAATCATATGCATTCCAAACACACCAAGTCTTTGTCCAAAGATTGTTTTACAAAACTCTTTTTTTTGTTCCTTATGTAAATAATCCCATGTCCTATTTTAATAGAAGATCATCATAAATGAACAATGAATTTAGACCTCCAAAGCACTGCTGCAACTATTGCATTATACATAGCACACAAAGGACAAAAAAAACCTAAGGAGCTTCCTTCAAACAGGAATCAAATCCCCAAACTGAACCAAAGGGACCCCAAGCAACAACAGAAAGATAAGGTAACTGGATTTCAACCAAAAAGAAATGTATTCCTCATGCGTGTGTCTCTTGAAGAAGAAACCCTGCATCACCCCACTTTTGAAAACCTTGTCTGTAGTTACTTTTCTGTCCCTCTCACCACACAGGAACAGTTTAAGAGCATAAACAGGCCAGGAAGAAAAGGAATATAAAAGAAGAGAGAAAAAAAAAAAATGGGTAAATTGTCTTCCTTCTTGAAGCAGTTTGCCATTTTCTCATATCCAGCCACCTGCAACCTTTCCCT
>NW_008660428.1:64325-64955 GCF_000695815.1 Acanthisitta chloris
TGTCTCCTTGCTTCTCACTCAAGTCTCTTCTCTTTGCTCCCCATTTCAGTCCTTCATTTCAAGATAACATCACTTCTAGAATGGTTATTCATCAAAAAAAAAGGAAAAACCAGAACAATGAGGAAAATCAGAGTTTAACACTTAGAGGAATGACATTACCCTGGCACCGTTGCTTGCTCAGACAGCAGATCTATGTCACAATGAAGCCTCTTCACCTTCCAAGTCCCACAGCTCAAAGCAGATCTCAGATGGTGTATAAGGCTTTTGCTGCTGGTGATGTGCAGATAAACTGCAATCACTCTGGAAGGCCATTTCATTGCAGAACTCACAGGTCACACTGCTGCAGATGCCACTAAAATGCTGAGCTAAACAATGTCTCTGAAGAATGGACTCCCTTCTCAACTTTGGAATAGGCCCAACAGGATTCATGCTTGTCCAGAATAAGAAGTCTGGGATATGGCATTCTCCTAAATCACCAAGCCAAGAAAAAAGTACTCTGAAGACAACTGCAATTGGTATCCTGGGGTATATGATATTCTGCAGGTTAGCCTGGTGTGCACTCTTCTGGATTTCACCTGACATCTTCATTTAGTTCTGTTCAGAAAGTGAAAACTTCAGCCTCAGTGGAAA
>NW_008660428.1:65060-68295 GCF_000695815.1 Acanthisitta chloris
CCAGGCACTGCAGGGTTAGAGAGGCTGCCTGGCTTTGCTTTCATTTATCAACAGCAAAGGGGGTTTTTAGCCAACAATAAAGTTCAGGTGCAGGCATTAAGTAGGTTTTTTCCTCTCCAAATCCAACTCTTTTTACTTGTAACACTGAGTTCCCATGCATGCATATACCTTTGCTTTCCTTAACCTCTAGTGATTACTCCATTTCATTAAAAAGCTGAATAATCTAGGGAATGCAGAGCCAAATTTCAATCTATCTTTATAAATGCAAGCAATACAGTAAAGATTTACCATAATTTGTACTCACTGTGACATGATAGAAAGCCAAGTACAATCAGCCAGGCTGGAAAACAGATGCAGAAGCTGTTAAAGGTCTGTATAAAGTACTGGGTGGAAGAATAACAGGTAATAAGATCCTTTACCTATTGACATATTGCAGCATGTGTGTTAAAAGCCTATAATATTGGCTTTTAAATTTTGTTTCAAGACTTCCTTTTTTTCTTACAACGAGAGAGAATTAAACCAGCATTTACTCTCAGTTTGCAGAATGATTAAAATGACTTAAAAAATAAGGAAACCATATACAGCCACATGGTGAACTTACCAAGTCTGGGCTGTGGATAACTGTCCATCCAGCAAACAGAAGGATGGTGTGGGATCACTCTGAAGACCTAAGCTGTGTGCTCTGCATGATACTATTTTTTTATATTTTCCTTATCTTTCAACAGGAAGACACAAGTAGTGTCTCCAAGCTGAAGGGTTTATTTAATTTTACTAAACCTCTAGCAATAGGCAAGACACAAGTCCCTTATAGAGGGACTCATATGAGTGTGGAAAAATTCATCCTAAGCTAACCCATAACATGGATATTGCATTTTCAGGACAATTATTCATCTTTCTAAATAAGGTTTCATCAAATAAGAACAGAAGCATTTTCACCTAAACTTCTATGAAATGGCAATTTGCAGAAAATGATAGTTTCAAGACAAATTCAAACAAATTAATTAATTTAATATATTTGGGGTTTTCTTCTACAATGTCCAGAAACAGTCAAAGTGAAACTGATCTTTTGTTAATTTGTTTATAGGTTTTTATAAACCATTCATAAAGGCTTTATTTCCTTTATGAAATTGTTTATTAAAATGATTCAATAGAACTGTTTCCTGATCACGGTCATTCCACAGAACACTATATTACACTGGAATTAGAATACTCTTTCTAAAATGTTTCTCCTAAATGGAACTGAGGCAATCTTATTCAAGCACATTTTCTGGTGAGAATGGATGTTTCCTACACTGTTTTTGCAATATAGAAATGCATCCCAAGAATGTATCTCTACAAATCAATCTATGAGAACAATCCACATCTCATACCAGTGAAAACCCAGAATATTTCCAGTGATGTTTCTGAAATTATCCTAGTGTACAGAAGAAATAAGTAAAAGAAAAATACAGAACCTTTTGTCTCCAAGGTCTATTGTTATACAAATAATTAATTAGTGTAGCTTTTGTGCTTTGGGCCTGCCTGTCTGACCACTGAGCAATTAAATAAAGTGATCCTAGGAGCTATAAGTGGTTGCTGCTGGAAAAACATAACATCTTTCAAAACAAGAGAAAAAGCATTCTTTACTAATTCAATTTTTGCATAATTATAACCTAATCAATCTTATATAGACTCCTTGGCATCACTAATTCTCTTATTGTTACAACATTTCATAATTTAGTCTAGCAGTAGCAATCTTGACAACAAAGTTTGGACATATTCCAGCCACAAGGGCAAGGGACAATTTCTACCAGATACATTATACATACATTTTATCATTACTTAATATTGCATGCGAGAGATACATTTAGAGAGAGAGAGAGATTTTCCTTGGAGAAAATTCATAAGCACTATAATCATTAGCTAAATGTTCACCCAATGCATTAGAGAATACATCACTGTTTTGATTTCCCCAGAAAAAGCCTAAAATTCACAAAAATAGGAATAGAGGATCCTTATTCATGCTCTGCTAAGAGAAGAAATTGGGATTGTAAAACAATAGTTATCAGCACACAAATAGAAACACAGTATGTCATCAACTATTTGAAGGCTTGCCCAAAAAATCATCTTCAGGATTAGATGAGAAAACTCTAATCATAATAGCTGATGAGAGATCATAGAAAACTAGACAGAATTCAGACCCCTGGAGGCCTCTCTGCCCTTCCCTGGGGATTCAACAGGGCAGAGAGGACTCAAAGTGATCATTAGCACATTCTAGATTAGCACATCTTCCCCTGTATCCTTGTCTCAAGCACACAAACACAGTAATAGGGAATAAGTCTCAAGCAGGGAACAGAAAGGACTGTTTGCACAAAGTGTACAGTAGCAATTTCAAAAAACAATAATAAAAATCTCAGCAGTTGGGCAGACTTTGCATATTTTCTTGAAGATGACATCCAAAAGGATTTTTTTATTCTATTTCAATTGAAAAATCATGTTTAAGATAAAATGTGCTTATTGCAAACCCTAAGATACTATATACATTGCAAATTTGCCATAAACAGGGGCATTACTTACTATACTGAAAGTTCAGAGAAGTTACAATTTAGAAAGTTAAGATTCCATTACATATTGCACTTCAAATCCATTTGGTCTTTTAGCCACAATCCCCTGCAATCAGCTCCATGGTAGAAATATACAGGTAGGTAGCAGGAGAGATATTTTTTTTCCCAAAGAACATCATCTAAACTGCTCCTTTTGTACAATCTTCATGCGCAAATATGTGAGGGAGGGCTCAGGTGAAGCCTGAAGTACTATCAGGGAATCCAAATGATTGGATTTCCTGCCTATATCCACAAAAGTGCCTTTCCAGTTAGCATCTGGAAACATTACTATCGTTAGTTCCAGGAATCAATCACCTCTGGTAGCTGAAACACTCACACATTGGCCTTGCAACGGTAGTGGAAAGTTGCATCTTTTCATAAGGAGCTCCAGGGCTGGTCTGAGGTATAAACCAAAGGTGCTTGTTAATCACTGTGAAGGGTTTGTTTTGCAACCACTGTTCAAGCAGAGGTTCATCAATTCTGGGCATATTAGGTTCAGAAACTACCCTCCTCACTGGGGAGTACTTAGTGCAACTAGACAAACACAGATGTTTCCCAGAAATCCCTAAACACTTTTGTGTTCAAAGATTCACATTTTTCAAATCGACTATGCTAATCTCTGCTGTCCAATGGGTTAGAGCTTGTCTTCAGCA
>NW_008660428.1:68520-100192 GCF_000695815.1 Acanthisitta chloris
TGTAATTGCCATTCCTTGTCTACACTAAGGTATTTTGATCACAACTTACCTTCTATTCTTCTCCCTACATGTGGCTAAATTCCATTCTTCTCCCTATTTGTGGCCTGGGGACTTTCAAAGATACTCGAGAAGGAAGAAAATAAAAACTTGTCCATTTTTAATTTTGACCTGTGATGTACCACACTGAACCTGGATGGGAGTGGAGCCCGAGATGGTATTACTCCAAGTAGTACTGAATAGTGAAAAAGGAGTAGAAATTCTTGAATTATTAAACACCAGCTACTTTGAACCCCCAAAATCACAGTGAACTCTGTAAGAATTTGGGGTAGGTTTGAAAAGGTGCTTATGAACCTGGAAAAACCAGCAGAAGACTAATTTCTCTCTGGCTGCTCCATAATCTCATCTCATATAAACAAAGGAATGGCCCAGTATTACTTGCATGGGTAACAGAATCCACCGTGAGATGTTTTGGCTTGAGGCATGTGCTTGTGGTTTCAAGCTAATCCCTTAATCACTGATGTGAAAATTGCTCAGGATATATCCAGACAGGATAGCTCAGATCCTCAACTCAGCCTCGTTGCCTTTCATTTCAAAGAACAAGCACTGCTCGAAGAATAAACAATTAACATTTGATGTTATATTCTTCATTTAATTTAGGATAATAGAGTGATATCTTTATAAGATACTTAATGAAAATGGAAAAAAAAAAATAAAAAAAGAATGAGAAACAGGAGAGGATTTGTTCCACTTAGCACAGAAAACATAGTCACTCTACAGAGGCCAAAATGAGGATTTCTTTTTTAAAAGAAGCTGTAGAATGAATAGCAGAAGAACCACTAACAGAAGGTCCATAGCAACTAGAGATGAATCTGCTCTCCTGTACTGCAGTGTAAATTAGGTGTCCATACACAGAAGCTAAGAGTTTGGGCTGCATAAGACTAATGTCAGAGAGAATAATATTAAAAATCAGGGTAAAATCAGCTAAAATAGCATCTGCAGCATAAGAGGCATGCAGGAAGGATTAAAATACCTGAACCTGGCAACAGAGAACTGTAGAATGTAAAACAGGAAAGGAGATGTAATGTAGAAGATGATGAAAAGAGCACAGACTCATGGCAGCACTTGAACATTCCCCAAATTCCACTAATATTGGAATACAGATAATTTATAATGTAACTCAATAAAGGTAAGTTTCATGAATCTCCTCTCTAGCCAAAGAAAACTGCATTGATTATCTAGGGATTTATGTTATAGCATATACACAATGTATGGATCTGCATTTATCTCACACTGGGGACCTGTGGGATGTTTCCACCAGTGTAAGGGGAAAACTTTCCATGGATGTTCACATGACAAAAAGCAAGTGGAAAGCAGTTTGGGAACCTGGACATCTGTAGGAAGAGAGTGTGCTCCCTATTCACAGCAGGGTCAGGTAGAACAGATTACCCAGGACTATGCCTGAGCAGGTTTGGAGTGTATGGGAAGGATGGAGACCCTGCAGACACTTTGGGAAACTTATTCTGGTGTCTGATCACATCCACAGTCCATTTTTTTCCTTATGTTTAAGTAAGAACAGCTTCAGGAACCACAGCAGCACCTGGCTGATTAAATGCAGCTCACTTCTTAAGCTTAGTTTCTTGCTCTGAATTCTCTCTTGCCTCCAATATACTCAGTAAATGTGGAAACCATTTCAAAGCACCATATGCTGGTGTTTGCTAAACTATCATTTTCTGCAAATTGCCATTTCATAGAAGTTGAGGTGAAAATGCTTTTGTTCTTTTGTGGATGAAACCTCATTTAGAAAGATGAAGAAATTCCCTGAACATGCAATTCCTGACATTTGGCTATCTCTAGCATAAGATAAAACTAGGAAGTCAAGCTCATGATTCTCTACTAATTTACCTCATATATGGCATATTTCTCAACATCTATGCTTAAAAAAATTAATCTACCTTTGAGAGTCATCATTATTGTTATGCCATAAACAGGTTCTTTCGTTGGAAATGATAACTTTCAGAATATCTCTCCTAAGAAAATGAATTGCAAAGCTAAATTCTCTGGAAAAAAAATTCTGGTTCACTGTGCTTCTGTCATAGAGCTTCTAGATCAAGCAGCCCCAGATTAATTAAACTGGTTCCTAATTTCTGGTACTCTGATTTCTTCATTTAATTTATAAATTGACTTATTCAGAGTTTTACAAGTAAGCTTAAATTTTACAGTAAGGTGTGTGCAGTATCAAAACCTGATTTTCAGCTGGAGCAATCTACCCCATTCACTCAGAGTGGATATGCACTTCAGGAAGTCAGGGCCAGTCAGCATTAGCCATAGTAGAGTTGTACCTAAGCAGCAAGAAGAGAACGATAAGAGTAGGAAAACAATAAAAGGATTCACAAAGACACACCATGTGGAGCCTTGAATAAGCCATGACAACACTTGCCTAGAGATTCTGTAATCTATTTAGTAGTAAAATATGTCTATGAACACCAGACACTGTATTTTTTTTCCTACTAGGCAAAGGAAGTTCTGATTTACAAAGACTGAGCATCTCCCAGGAGTTACTGTCTGTCTTAGTTTGTGCCAAAAAGATATGTTATCTTGTTCTTTCTTAATGTAGGATAATATTCTGATCCACAGTGTTGTTAGGGTGAAACTTTTTCCCCCCAAAGTGCAGACAAATCCTTTAGCACTCCTTCACATGGATATCAGCAAAGAACAAAAGAGAAGGAGATAAATCATGTTCAAAAATCAGATGAAGCCTGGTGAGACTTTGCTATCACATCTAAACAGCCTGGAAATTCTGTTCCAGGGTTACTCTACCCTGTTTAGCTGCTCATCTATGCAGAAGAGGCACTTACAATCTCTGCCTTCCATTTGTTCATCTCTTTAGGCACAGTGATATTAAAGGATCATCTCCTAAATAATCTGGAGAAATAATTTCTAGAATATTTGTAATTAGAGGATTATGAATCCACAGGACCTGATCAAAGCCACACTGTACTCATGAGCAAAGATTTCATTGATTTCAGTGCCCTTTGGATCAGGCTTCAAATCCTAACACCCAATTTGTTCCAAATACAGCCTGGGAAATCTCCCAATGGCAGCTGAAGACAGATTTTTACAATAACTTGGTTGTGCTCCAGTTTATTATTTAAATCTTTATTATTGTCTTCCTAACCAGTCTGAAAAATCGAATCTAAGCATGACAATTTCACTCCCTTATGATGAAAGAGAATTTAGGATGTAATGATTCTGTACAGCTACCATAGCTGAGACAATGAACCTCAGATCTGCAGTGAAACAACAATATCCAATGTGGTCTCATGTCATATATTCTGATATTCCATAAATTTTGAACCAGGCTCCATAAGGGGTGTGTGTATATATTTCTGGCTCTCAGCCTCTGGCTTTGAAGCTTCTTCCTTGAAAACTAGCCTGAAGTGTTCTCAGTTTACAGATAATATGAAGAAATGTCCTTTTTTTGATCTGGTAAGTTAACCATTTTTCAGGAAACAACATTATCTAGAAAAATCTACTCCAAAATTCAACAGGAGACCCATTTAATTCACAAAACCTGAATTCTATGTTAAGACAAGACTTGGTAGTTTGAAGCAACCCACTGATTTTCAGTTCTCTATTCTTAGCACATGTACTTAGCATTTGAGAACAGCTTCAGCTGAGAGGAACCTTCAAAGACTAATTTCAATGTTTGGTGGGCTGGTGATGTAATTTGATAATACAAGTTTTTGTTTGCTTTCTTAATCACTTTTTAATTGCACTGCATTCCTCTCTTTGATAGACAAATTTGCATTATGGAACACAGTAGAACAAGAAAGCTGAATGTTATTAGTTCTCTATGAATTAACATACTTCTAACTCCACTCAACTGCTCAGTTGCTCAGAAATCATAGTCACTGCTGCTAACTCACCTTATTCTTAGATGTAGACCTGGTGAGGTAAGATGAATAGGACTCACACTTTACACTAAAATACATGCTTATTAATTTTACTATTTAAATAGTTTTTCATAATAGAAAACATCCTTGATTGCTCTCAATTAATCATAGAATCAACTGGGTTGGAAAAGACCTCCAAGATCATCAAGTCCAACCCTACCGTGGTTACCAGACCATGGCACTAAGTGCCACATCCAGTCTCAGCTTGAAAACCTCCAGGGATGGGGAATCCACCACCTCCCTGGGCAGCACATTCCAATGCCTGAGCACTCTCTCCCTAAAAAATCTCTTCCTAAGATCCAACCTAACCCTCCCCTGGCAGAGCTTGAGTCTGTGCCCTCTTGTCCTGCTGCTGGTTGCCTGGGAGAAGAGACCAACCCCCACCTGACTCCAACCTCCTGTCAGGGAGTTGCAGAGGGTGAGAAGGTCTCCCCTGAGCCTCCTCTTCTCCAGGCTGAACACCCCCAGCTCCCTCAGCCTCTCCTCATGGCACTTGTGCTCCAGTCCCTTCACCAGCCTCGTTGCTCTTCTCTGGACCTGCTCCAGCACCTCAATGTCCCTCCTGAGCTGAGGAGCCCAGAACTGAGCACACGACTCAAGGTCTGCCCTCACCAGCACCGAGCTGGCAGTAAGAATATGGCAGTACACACTTTTGTGTGTACTCTACTAGAACATCAAACAGATATTCATGTCAATATTTTCTAGCTCTGGATTATTCTGGATTTTTTCCTTTAGTTATTGGTCATTTGCCAAACTCATAAAATCAACAGTGGTTTTGGGTGGCAAGTATGGAATATTCAAAGTTTCAGGTTTTCATCACTGAGTCAGCTGCCTTAAGTCAAACATTTCCTTAAGGAAAAAAAATACTATTTTCTTCAAACTGTGATTGTTTAAATACCTTGCTAGTTTCCATAGAACATGATTTCTTTAGTGCAAAGGAAAATCACATGTGCAGGAAGTGCAGTGCCACTGAGAGGTGGAGTCATTAACACTGGCAAAAACATTAGATACTGAAATCTCTGCAGACTCATCACTGGAAGCACAACTTCCTTCACTCATCATAAAGAGACAGATCTTGCCACTGTTAAGAAGCTCCCCCTACTGCCTTAGAGGAGAAAACCCCATCAGATAACAAGGTAAATCACTCTCTGTGCCTTATTTCCTCAGCAGCCACCACGGGAGTGTTAAGGCTCATGATAATGCCATTGATTTTCCATGCTTCAGGCTATGTAAATTCACCTTATGGGGATTTACAATCCCAGGGATTCCTGGGACACCAGATGCAGTGTCTGAAAGCACTCAAGGGTAGTCTCCTATAGAGTATTCTGTACACACTGGTCAGAAATTCATTGGCATCATCTGTTCCATTGACTGTGCTCTTGTAGAACACTTCTTGTACCTGAGAATGCCTCATACCTCTGGTAGAAGACTCCAAAACTCCATCCATTATGATTTCATAAACAATCCAGTCTATATTAGAAACTTTTGCTACAATATCTGCATTCACACAATTGTTCTGTTCTGAGCTAGTGTCTTTTGATATTGTAAAAAGCCTCATTTTAGCTAACCTGAATGTCTTTCTCAGTATAGATGAAGGTCAGTACTCATATAAGCTTTCTTCCTCTGTAAGCCCATAATACTCTTATGACATTAAGGTATGTACTTAAAGACTTGATTGCTGGCTTTCATTTATTTAATATCTTGGCAAGTTTGCAGTGCTGCCACAAAATCTGTTTAGTAGCAAGGCACACAACTGTTCTGCTTTTTAAGTTAGGCTTATTTATATAAATTTATTCCATAGCCTGCTCATCTTATTTTAATGGCCAGATGTTCTTTTCTCTTCACTTCTTAATAAACAAATACCCTTAACTAACCAGACATTCTCTAAGTTTTTCATCCTATTGGCTTTGATATCTCCACCTTTTTATTTTCCATTTTTGGATACCTTCTTCTAGGAATAGTTAAGGGCACTGAAGGCATTTCCAACATAAAAATACTCATTTGTAAGGGAAGGACAGAAGTGTATCAACCCCCTGCTCTCAGAAGTAGTTTACTTCAATATCTAACTGCAAACTCACCACTTTTTCTAAAGTGAGCCTGACATCTGTTTTTGTTTACCATTTGGTAATGACATGAATTCATACTAAGAGGATGAAACAAAATTTAAATATAAGTACTCCCTTAGACGCACTGGATGGAGAATATAGCATTTTCAAGACTATTCATCTCCTTACAGTGTACATGGAGGTTGGATGATGCCTGGGTTGTATTTAAAACAACAGTTGGGTTTGCTGCTCAGTTTACAAAAACAATGCGGTGGAAAACATTTAATAGCAAAAAAAACCCCACAAACAGACAAAAAAAATGCCACATAACAAACACACTTTGCACTTCTAATGCAGCATTTTCAACCAGTTTCAGTTCTTAATGTAAGCATTCTTTTAAAGATAAGCAAATGGCTGTGTTCATTACCAAAGTTAGGCTGAACTCCACTGTAAAGGAGGAAAAGAGGTAATGTAAATGTAAAAGACAATGAAAAGAGCACAGGCTCATGGCAGCAATCCAACTCTGTGAACCTGTTAACACAAAAGTAGATTTGTCAAAATCAGAAATAAAACATATTAGAAATATTCAGGCCTATGTTCAAGTGTATTAGATCCTACATCACATATTTGTATAATCCAGGATGTGTTCTCCCTTCCTTTAAATTATTTGCTCCTGACACAACCCTGGAGCAGGTAGGTGACTGAGGATGATGTGGTTTTTCAAACAGCATCTTCCCAGCCTGGTCATTTTGCCTCAGGAAATCCTACAGCCATTAATACTCACAAAGAGAACTACAAATATCTGTAAGATTTAGAAGAAAGTGCTAGAGTTCTGTCTAAATTGCAGGGTCAGAGATAGTCTGTACTTAGCAAAGTGCTTTGCTGAATTATGAAAACTTAGCACTGACAACACATTTCTAAAGTTCATTAAGACAACTCTATTGCATTCTATTTCCTGTAGAATTAAACCAGAAATTGAACAAGCAATACAAACTCATTTTATTTAGCCTGATTCCTCCTGTCCTATTTTACTTGTGCAAATACAGTGGACAATCACATGCAGACAGAGCTGCTCTCATCTCTTCTAACCTTGCAGAACCACAACTCATTTCAAGTTTATAAACTGAGGCTTATACAAATCGCTCATGTGCATGACTGGCCTAGAGGCAGCAGCAGCAGCACCAAGTGCCAACTGCAAGTCCCAGATTTAACAGCTCAGGCAAAATCCCAGACAATGGGAGCTGAGGCAGCTCAGCCTATTATACCGAATTGCTCAGTCTTTGAGGTGGGAGACTGCCAACTGTTAGGGCACTAACATTCCCAACGCTTGAGTCATTCATGTGGTAAAGCTGAGCACCACAAGATGCCACTCACCGGTCGTTTCATCCCCTCAGAAAGGTTTTGGCTGCAATGCGAAATAAAAGGGAGGGAAGCACAGAAATAATGAACCATATGCAAAAACAGCAAGAGCAATTTAGTCCCATTCTAACACTTTTTACATCCGAAATAGAAGGCATTGTGCACTGTTCAAAGGTGCTGATCACACAGCCCTGGGAATCAAAGTCACTGACGTGCTTGAAAGGTGTTACACACAGTTAAAATAGAGTTTCCAAGTATCTTTTGGTGTCTGGACATCAGATAGTGTGGACTGGAGCATAGAGTGGTATCCTAGAAATTAATAACATTCTCTAACCATAAAAATCTCGGTATTGGAGACTCTGATTAATGATTTTTGGAACTGACAATTCAGAAAATTGTTCAGCACAAAACCAGCTGAGATGAGTTTAACTCAGGCTGAGGGAGTGAGGAGGGTTTGTATTGCCTGTAAAGGGGTTCTCATGATATCCTTTAACACTGAGGACAGCAGAACACCCAGACTGGGGCTCTCTGTAGTAAGTTACATCCCTGTAACCTCTGCAGGGTGATATGCAGCACATTCACTTTGACATATGTTATTACTATTTAGCATATCATAGAATCATTGAATGGTTTGTGTTGGAAGGGACCTTAAAGCTCATTCCTAAACTCATTTTGTTTATTTTCAGTTTAACAATTCTCCCATTTATAATCCATCTTTAAACTTTCCAAACAGAGGGAAGACAATTACCAAGGTCCCTAATTGTACAGGAATGTGAAGAGGAAAATATCAGGGAAGACAGAAAGAAGAATGAATCTATTAGATTTTTTTTTTTTCTTCCTTTGCCACAGCCATATTTAAGGAAAGAAATTTGAATATTATGCAAAAAACGTAAGAGAAGGATATTGCAATTGTGGAGAACCTCAAGCACTGATTTAATCCTCAACATTCTAATTATAGACCTTATAAATTAATTTTGATTCTTCCTGAAAAGTTCTTCATGGACTGTGTTCTGAGGTAATAATATCTGATGTAATTTATGGTGTTAGGAAAATTCTTTTACAATTCTCATCTGATTGCCTTCAGTGAGAGTAATTATTCCCTTCGGAAATTCTGATCTACAGGTCTTGTTTCAAATGAAGGCTAAAAGGTTAAAGCCAGGGCTAAGATGGTTCTGTCTGTCTTGGACACAAGGGAAATGCTCTTTTAGCCCTACTGAAGCAACCCTGAATTCTCACGGGGAAGAAAGCCTTTTCTTAGTTAGCTTTCAGAATGTCTTGCCTTTGATTCAGGAGCAAAAGCTTTTCACAATTTGATTGTTGATTCTCTCAAGCCTCAAACTGCTAAAACCAATAGTTTGGGATTGTGAGAAGGGGAGGACAAAAATCATAAACTCCTAGAACAGTTTGGGTTGGGAGGACCTTAAAGATCATCTAGTTCCACCCCCTACCATGGGCAGGGACACCTTTCACTAGCCCAGGTTGCTCCAAGCCCCATCCAACCTGGCCTGGAACATTTCCAGAGATGGAGCAGTCACAGCTTCTCTGGGCAACCTGTGCCAGTGCCTCAGCAGCCTCACAGGGAAGAATTTCTTCCTAACAGCTAATCTAAATCTACCCTCGTCCTATCACTACATTCCTTTGTAAAACGTGCCTCTCCAGATTTCTTGTAGGCTCTTTAGATGCTGAAAGGTGTTTCATGATTAAGCCTTAAGGCACTATTTAGGAGTTCCTGCTAAAATGACCATGTTATTAAGATGACTAAAGACCTTTCGTCCCTAGACACTGGTAGATACCCTATAGTTTGGTTAAATTTGAGCCCTCTTCTTGGATCTTTGCCATACCCACCAGCCTGGCACATTCTGTAGGCTCTCTCTGAAAAGTGAGAGTTCAGTAGTATGGATTTATTTGTTCCTTTATCTTCAAACTGCTGATGTTACTCAGAAAATGCCAGAGCTAATTCTCTGCTTACACAAATTGTCCTTTTTATTCTTCTTCATCTAGCTGATATGAATGTAATTAACTCCATTAATTTGCACAGTCATATTCTCTCCCCTTCCAATTCTTTTTTTTTTTGTTAATATAAATGAGACAGGATTTGGACCTCTATTTTCTGAAGTCAGTGCTGCAGAACTTGATGCTAGGGAAGCCAGCAACTCTAGAAATACACCTTGCTATTTTGATATCATCCATACCATGAGAGTTTGAGACACATCAGACAATGCACAGTGCATTTTAATTTGGATGAACCGTTGGTTCTGGAAGGATTTAGACTATCTTAATGACTGCTGATTGACACCAAATTAAAAAGGAGAAAGAATGTCTTTGAAAGTGGTTGTGCATATATTTAACTTGGTGGTGTACTGAGGGAATGAATGGACTGCCTCCCATGACCTGTGTGGAAAGGCAGTAGAATAAGAATGTGGTTCTGCTCTTAGCCTTTCCTTTTTAATACCTGTCACGTCTCAGCTTTGCCACCTTTAGATGAATTGCTGCTCCTCCCATGCATAGTGTGAATTGTTTGATGTATCTTTCAAGCAGCTGTTAAATCTGGGCTACAGGAAAGTCCTGTAATTTATCCTGAGTCAGGGGTGGCATTCCTCTCATTCCTCGCTGCTGCACCCAGCAGCAGGACAGAAAGACTTGGGGTTTTCAGGGTTTTTTAACTGTTAGGAAGAAGCAACTTGTTTCTTCTATATAACTAGAATAAGTTATTTCCTATCATATACCCAACTATTTATTGCAGCCAGCAAAAAAACCCAAACCAGGTGAGTTCACAAAACCTACCAATTTACTGACTCTTGAGGGAAAATATGTAATCCCTTTTCTTCTCATATTTAGGTGGAGTCAGTCTCCACACAGAGACATACAAGATTGTACTAGAATTCAGCTGTCCATGAGAAATGTTTTCCTATAGGGCAACACTCTTATTGCCTTGAGAACAAACTCAGATTTTGCACTGGCAAAGAGAAAAGACACCATAACACCTGAGCCTGTGACATTCTCCTGCACAAGGAGAAATGTATGTTCCACTCAAAACAGTCACTTCCATGGTAATTTTATTTTAATGTGCCTTTCAGAAACTGTGCCTCTTGAAATGACAGTCCTTGTACAAATGTTTGAGAACAGAATCCAGAATCCTGTGATGAGTTAGCAATTTATTTGTGACATCTGGATCTGATAAGGGAAAACACTTCTAGTATTAGGGGAAGACTGGATATTGCATATATCCAGATTTATTTTTTAGTGGTGAAACATTACATTTTGGCATATTATAGGTCAAAATAAAATAAGGCTAGAAATTTCAAAACAGTCCATAGCAAATATGCAAAGATTATAAACTGATGAAGCTGACTGACACCTGGTTGAATTCTTTTTACCTGACTCATCTATTTCTTCTTTACATAAAAACAGCTAAAGCAAACCAGAAGAGAGTTTTTGTCAAATTCAAAACATTGATATATATGACAAAGAGATGCTATGTGATACTTCCTTTCTCTGTTATCAAATCCTTCAGAAAAAAGAATAAAATTCCATGAGGGAAAGGTATCCAAGGGTACACAGAAGTTTTAAACGTGAACAGCATCAGTTCATGTTTAAAGAAATGTTGTTCAGTCCTCTCCTAATTCCATCTCCTGAGAGATAGGACGTGACATCTATAGGCAGAGAAGAGTAAAGGCCATCCTCAGGAATCAGCCCCACATTCCTGGCAGGATCAGAGGAAGCTGCCCAGTCCCACACAGCTGTACTGCTGCAGAGGTGGGAAGTAAGCTGGAAGAACTTTGCACAGCACACATCTAAACCCTGACTAATTGCCTAAACAATACTGTCACCATCTCAGCAGAACGTGCTAGATATGTCCTCTGACACAGTTAGTCTTTCTAAAAACCTCAAAGTAAAAAATTCAGGATGCAGCAATCGCTTCAATGTTAAAAGCTGTAGTTCTGAGCCTTTCATTAGTATACAGAAGGTGAGCCTTTAATTACTAATCTTTCACAGTCTGTAGCACCCTAGGGCTTCCAAACATCCTGGTGAAGGCAGGAAGGATATTTCAGACTTCATTTCAATTCCCTTAAACTTTTGTCAACAGCCTCATTTCAAATGGAAACTGCTCAGTGCTGCTCAGTTGTGCTGTCTCGGCTGCTAAACCAGCCCAGCCCTGAAAAAAACTACCCTCATTAAAAGAGACTGGGATGAAATAAGACTCAGCTTCAAAAACCTCTAAACTACTGCAACACTGAAAGATGAATATAAACTTTTGGGGCTTTTCTATATCATAAAGACATTTGGCCATAAAAATATTTTATATACTCTGTAGATGGCAAACAGGAGGAAAGCAGTGATGTGGTGGATATGTATGAGGTTGTGCCACGGCTTCCTTTGAGGCCTTTGCAGTGCTGTTATACACACAGAGGCCCCAGGCACACGTTTTGGGGCTTGCTAAGACCTGCAGGGAGCCTTTCTGAAGGCTTCTGGCAGATTTCTGTCACCAGAAGGAAATGCTGCTCAAAATTCAACAAATCACAGCACAATGGCCTATTTTGCAGACTGGCAGAAAGTACTTCCAAGCTCTTTACCACTGTGATGTGGGCACTTTCACCTGCTTCCTCTTATATTCTTTACAAATTGGTTCCTGAACACAATTATGTGAGAAAAAAGTTTTTTACTCTCAGAGTGGTGAGACACTGGCCCACGTTGCCCAACCCTGGTGGTGTTCAAGGCCAGGCTGGATGAGCCTTGAGCAACCTGCTCTGGTGAGAGGTGTCCCTGCCCAGGGCAGGGGGTTGGGACTGGATGATCTGTAAGGTCCATTCCAACCCTTAAATTCTATGATTCTATGATTACAAATGCCCTGATAGGTCAGGGTAGATTCAGGCATACTTAAAGAAAATCCTCTATAAACCAGGGGAAGTTTCACTGGCCAAGTGATAGATGAACCACCTAAGTATAATTGATGGCTATTCCTAGGAAAGACACCTTGGATGATTAAATGCTATTTCTACTTCATTCTTAATTCAAAACTGATTATTATATGTGCAGTTACTCATGTTATACTCCCCAATTTGAAAAATGAAGGTAACGAGACTGAAAACCTCTTTAACAATGGCTAGGAAGAGACACACAGATATTGCACCAAACCCATGACAAAAGCAGCTGTTTTGAGCTTTTCGTTTTAAACTGAGCATTCAAAACATCTTTTGTTGTTCCTTTTGACTTCCAATGTGAATTCTCAAAGTCTAATGACTTCGTAGCCATTCAGGAGAGACAAATCTCTGTCTTGCAAATTTATGATCTAGTGTGGCTTATTGAGCTACATGAGAAGTAGCTTCTAGGGCTTGTAAAATGTTTTCTGACGTTTTATGTGAATCAACACTGCATAGTATTGCAAAATCTGCAGCTAGAATTATTTGGAACGTTTAATTTCTTCCTTTCAAAGCCAGTTAAACATTCCACAGGTGCATACAATGATATTTGTGGGTATTGTTTAAAAACAGGAATTGCTTTTTAACTGAATAGGTAAAAAAGTTTTACATTAAATTGGTCAGTCTCTAATGTCAATGATCTGGCTGTTAAAACACCACTGACACTGATAACACCAGCAAACCATAGTGTACTATGCTACATACTTAGTGTTCAGGCAAAACATGATCTGTAGCAGCTCTAAAGAGTAATTCTGATCTCTAGAGAGGAGTCTCAATGATCCCATTAACATTGATCATGTTTGAAGAAGTCTCAGGCATAATACATTATTAATATGACCCCCTTTCTGTTTGTTTTTTTTTTTAATGGTTTGAAAAGAAACAAAGGAAATTAGATAGAAATGTCTTCATTAAAATAACATAAGTGGTCAGACTAAAACCCACCAATGACAGGAAATCCAGAATTCAAAGTTACTGCTCCCTCTGAGTGTCTCCAGACATCAGCTGAACTTGTGTGCAATACTCTGCAATATTGAATCCTGGCATAACTTCAAAACAAGGTGACTAAAGCATGAGTCACCTCCTTCCTGCAGGATTATGTCCAAACCTTAATGCATTTTTTGTGTATCATACCAGGAACTGTCTTCTAGTTCTCACTCCTTTAACACATGTGATTGTTCACGGGAATTTCATCTTCCGTGGAAGACAAAATCAAGATAAGAGGAAGAAAACAGAAATACTCCCTGTACTGATGGAGATACTTTGCTTCGAATGTTCATCTCCCTGGCTAGATAGAATATTAATAAAATTAAAATACGGGGGGAAAAAAAAGGGAAAATCTTAAAACAAGAATATATTACCTAAACAGATTTTTTTTTTTTTAGATAGCAGAAAATAATTATAAATCATAGAATGAAAGAATTTTGGAGGTTGGAATGGATCTTATACATCATCTAGTCCCAATCCCCTGCCCTGGGCAGGGTCACCTCTCACCAGAGCAGGTTGTTCGAAGTTTCATCCAACCTGTCTGTGAACACTGCCAGGGTTGTGGCATCTACTACCTTCCTGGGCGACCTGTGGCAGTGTCTCACCACTCTTACAGGAAAAAACATTTCCTAATATCTAGCCTAAATTTCCCCTCCACTGCCCCTTTGTCCATAAAGAAACATGTCTGCTATTCCTAAATTTAAAGCTCAGGATCCAGAGTAAATATTCAACTCAAATTAATGCTGTTCCTAATTTTCCAACAAAATTTTTCAAAGTATTAAAAAAGAATATGGAATTCCTCATCTCCACTTAAAGACACTTTACAGCATGCAGAAATATGAGCTTGAGGTGGAATCACAATGTAGAGGTGAGACCAGCAGTGAGCACGGAGCTGTGCTGACCTGTCAGAGGGAGTGCCCTGTTCTCCTAGGAGGCCTTTCTGACCTGGACCTGAGGGCCACGGGCCTTGGCTGCTCTGGGTGTACAGTGTGTGAGTAGAATGGAATAGCTGCCTTAGACAGAAAGCACAAAAATTGCTATCTACCCACTCAATCCATCCCACTTAGCAAATATCTCTTAGATTTCATGTCACTGACTACACAATTCCTTCCTTGCTCATTCCACCCCACATTCCCTTATGGCACCATATCCTTAGGCACAGACTTGCATGAAAAGCACCTTGTCACCTCCTTTATGTCCTTTGGCCACTTCTCTAAGTGCAATATATGCCACCTAGGATGTGTGTTTTCCAAAGAAAGTTTCCTTTGTCTATCCCACAAAAACTGAACAACAAATCAGCAGAAAGCTCTTGTGGCCAAAAGAGTAATATAATCACTTGCATATGACAAAGAATTATTCATACATTCCTATTTTAGCTATACAACAGAACTTCATAAACCATGAAGATATTTGCAAAGAGCTGCAGAGCCCTTTTTCTTGCACAAGGACAGCAGTGGAGTCCTGTCAATGCCAGGGGAGATCACAGGGCACTGTGTAGGAACTTGAGTGCCAGCACAGAGGAGCATTGGGAATCCTGCACTGAGGCTGGATGCAACTGCACAGAGCAAGATTGCTTTTGCAGCCACCCAGCTACAAAAGCTGCTTTTGAAACAGGTACACAGTGGGTTTTTTCAGAACAAAGATGCCTGATGTGCTATTAGTGAACTGATCAGTGTTATTCAAGAGATAATGTTCACAGAGTATGGCATAAAAGCTCCTTCTGGAAAGGAAAAGGCTAAGAAAATCTTCTCTGAATTATTTTTTCTCACTGAAATTTAAACTTTCTGGGGAGTTGCAGCCAATGGACAAACTTGTTTATTCTATTTTTGTGACCTAAGGGCAGAGCCATAACACTACAACAAAGATTTGTAGGCTGAGGTCACAAACTGGAACAGCAAAACTGACTGCAAAATTTTGCAAGTGCTCCAAAGTAAAAGATCACTCTGGCATTGCTAATAGCTTTACTAAAGGAGTTTACTTAGCTGCCAAATCAATACAAAACAACAAAAATACCTTTTGATTTTCCTTTACCAATAGCAAACTTTCCTAGTGGGAATGCCACCAGTAACAGAATTCTATCTGTGCAGTTTTTCTGAGCACAGTAAAGTCTTCAGTTCTCTTAAAGAAAGTGAAACCATAGGGGAAAAGCATTCCTGTTTTGCTGTAGATTTCCTGCTTTTTTAAGGTGAACCTTCAAAAAATTTACCACCTAGAACTTCTGTACTAATGCAGGTTAATCTAGTTGGTTTATCGTTCCTTGTTATATAAAGTATAGGATAATCTTATTTAATTTCCAACCAAGCATCACTGATTTTCCATTCATTTTTTCACAGGATCTTTTGCTGAATGAAAAGAAACTTATATATGGAATTATTTGTGTGTACACATCAATTTCCTGTATGTATACACAGGCACATGCAAAACTCCAAATGTGTGTGCATATATATCTCTATCTAAAGTCTAAGAACTGTGGTTGCTAAAGCTTTCTTAGAAAGAACAACAGCAAAAAACAGCAGGGGGCAAGCAGCAGCAGCAAAACGGGAAGAGCTTTAGAGTGAAAGCATGAAAAGATCCCAGACACATTAGAAACAGATTTGTGTAATAGTATTTCAGCATTAGGGAAATATCTAGTTATGTTGCCTTTTTAAAGTGCATCCCTAAGCAGTTAAGATCAATTACCATAAGCAGGTAAAATTCCAGTCCTGCCTTTGTGCAAAAGCACAGATTTCATTCTTTAGGGAAGACATTTTCTACTTGCACCCACCAAAAAAAACCCAACAGCGTAAGAGAAAGAAAAATTATAACCTTTTTGAAGATGTAATTCAAAACCAAATGTTTTTATTGCTAAGTAGTTTTATATTTGTTCTGTGCATATTGAACTAAATAATATAAATAGTAGATAATTCCTTGAAGAGAAACAAAACCTAGTAGCCAGCTGAATCTCACCAGGCATTAGGAATGTATGCACTGAAAAAACAGTGAAATCCAGATACCAGAGAAGGCTGCAAAGAGATTTGTACTCATGTTCACTTCAAACAACTTGATGTAAAAAATCCATAAATATTTCAAAACAAAGTTAGCTGTCTCCTATTAAATTGTAGATCTTTTTGCCAAGTTTTCCTCTGTAAAACCTCTTGGCAGCTGTGGACACGGCTCGGGAAAAGCAGCCTTACATGTCTCATGAGAAAAGAAAGGGAAAAATAGGGGGTAGGTGACACAGACTGCAGGTGCTTAAGTGTTCTGGAAAGATGCATCAATTCATGGAAAGGTGACTGTTCTGCCCCTGGCAGCTGAGCTCTGAACAGCACTTCACACATTCCTATGGAAGGTTATTACCCTTCTCTGCTCTTCTTTCTCCATCAGCCCCACACAGAACCTTGAATAACCATTTCTGTCCATATTAGGGTTGAGGGACAGCTCTGCTAATAAGTTGTAAACCCCTTTCTGTTTAAAGGTAGACTAATTTAAGTGCTCCAAGTCCACACATCTATTTGGAATTTCCTGACATTTGATATTTGCTCTAGAGTTCAGCAAGATTAACATTTCGAGGTCAAAGTCATTCAAGTCCTCAGAAAGTAATGCTTGTAATAAAATCCATGCCTGCCTTTCTGCTGGCAGATGTTAATTACGTCTCTTCTACAGCCTCAGCTATCAGAACAGAACTATAGCCTTTTGTAAAATGGTCTTGATCATTCAACACCTACGCAATTAATTTTAAGTATGGAAAATAAGGCTTTAAAAGGAATTCAGTTCCCTACATGGCTTCTATGGGAGAAGCAACACTGTCTCCTCACCATCCTGCTACCAAACTGGTTCTTGTTTGTTGATGAGGAAGAAAATAATCTGAGCATTGAAGAAAAAGGCCTATTTAATTGTATTTCTTTTACTTGGAAGCAGACTGGGTGGGTATCTGTTCCACCTCTGATGAATTTGCCTGAGGAGACAGCAGGAAAAACTGGAAAGATAGTAGACCAAAAAACATCTGCATCAAGATGCTTTAAAAACTCTAAATTCTACTTGCACACATACAAGTGGGAGTTTGAAAGTTAAGGCAATCCAAGTTGGAGATTGTCTTTTCCTTTACCCTTGTCCATAAAGCCCCATCCCTGTGCCAGTCCTGCCACCAAGATATGTATGGATGGGCCATGAACTGATTCAGGGAGCTGAATAACTAAATATCTTGACAAAAACAACAACAGGAGGAGGCAGTTGCCTGTCTGAGTCAGTTCATGGTTAACAGAGGAAAAGAAACAGGACCAGAGCATCCCTAGGAGCCCTGAGTTGAGCTGGTTTCTGCCTTTTTTTAGAGCCTCCTTCCAGTTCTAACAAAAATTACAAGAGTGCTGAAGCCTGGAATGGATTGTTGACCTTTGCCTAGACATTTGGTGGATACACAGCTTGTGCTACTTTAATTAAATATAGGGCTGATAACCTGGACCAGTGGTCAGAAACTCATTAAAGTAATGAGAATGCTTTTGCAGCTACCTTCCAGGCTAGCTTTGTAAACTCTTCAGGCAATATCAGAGATTGCAGGGTTGAGAACAGGTCCAAAAATCTACTAGAGGAATAAATGATGATGGGGACTCATTATCAGATGAGAGAAATTAATCCAGATGGCTGGGAACAGGGATAGGGCAAGTTCAACCTAGTTCTGTTTATTTCAACTAACTTTTTTCACATTAGTGAATGGAGAAAATGTTTGCTTAAAATTCTTATTTATAGTATAGTCCTGAAATGTCCAGGGAAAGCATCTGATGTGTAGATATTGAGATTTAATTACAGTTTAAATTCAGTTAATAAGATGGACAAGTTTGAAAGATTAAGATATGAATCTACATCTAAACTTTTCCCAAATCTCTTTTGCTGAAGTGCCTGTAAGCAGAGGTTCCCCCAGGATTAACATCTTGAGTATCCCCTCACATTCCCTGTCAAATATCTGTTGGAAACATCCCAAAGCCAAGCAAATCCACAGAGCCACAGCTATGAGATTTCTACCATCAAAAATCTAAGGTGTCTCTACAGTATTGCTATGTAACACACAGCACAAGCACTTGTTCAACTCACAATGGAACTGGCTTTATGAGAGCAAATTGTGAGCAATCTCACAAAAGCCTTTGCATTATCATTTAAAACTATATTGGCAAAAAAAGGCTTTTGAGCTTGGAGTGCCTTAAATTTTCCAAACAAGGACATATAGCTCATCAGTCCGAATGGAAAAAGTTTGCCTGGTTGATTTTATTTCCCTTGGCATTTTTCCCTAGCCCCTTGACAGAAGACAGTTCCATTGCTCTGCTGATAAAAGAGCAGCGAAGCTATATGATCCTGCCACCTCCATCAAACATCACTTCCTTGTCAAAAATTATATATATTATTGTTGTAGCTGAGAGTGGCTTTGGTGTAGATTCAAGGGAATGCTGCTGTGACACACTACCTGTGTTTGCACTGGGGCTTTGCTCTGCTCTGGCTGGTAATTGTTTCAGGCACAGAACCTTTTTTTTGTCTGTGCTGTACTTGTCAACTGCTTCCTGGGCAGACTGTTGGGAAAACTGAAGCTTTGAGAAGGCTGTTTTCAAGGTAATTAAAAGTAAAGATTTTTCCTCTTGTTTTTTTTGCTGCCCCAGGATTTTTGCTCTTGAGCAGCAACTCCCTATTGAAGAGAACAGAGCTTTCAAGAATGACATCTCTGGTCAGTACAGCTGCACTTGTGCAGCACTGATTTTATTATGCAGTGATGTGTTTGGCCAACTGAGAACGAGACAACAATTAAAATAAAGCTCTTGTAAAGTACCTGCATTTGGGCAGGCATATTATGCACTTTTAAGAGATAATATGCCTCAGAGAATGAGATGGCAAAATTCAGCTAAGATGTAAGCTCTTTTGAAAAATACCAGTTAAACTGTGCCTGTGTGTATCAGAGCTGTTGTCAGCTGAGTAACCCCACAGTGAGTCATGACAATAAAGCAGAATTCCTAGAGCAGAAGAACAGAGGAAGGAGGGAATTTCACAATGCTTTCTTTGGCAAGAACACATCACATTGGCCTATTTCAGAGCAGCTCTGCTGAGAAGGATTTGGAGGTGTTGGTGGATGAGAGGCTGGACATGACCCTGCCATGTGTGCTTGCAGCCCAGATACCAACTATGTCCTGGGCTGCATTGAAAGCAGGTGAAGATTCTGTCCCTCTTCTCCTCTCTGGTGACATTCCATCAGGATAGTGTATCCAGTTCTGGGGGCCACAGCACAGGAGGAACATTGACCTCTTGGAGTGAGTCCCAGAGGAGGCCATGAAGATGATTAGAGGGATGGAGCAGTTTTGCTATGAGGAAACTCTCAGAGAGTTGGGATTGTTCACCCTGGAGAAGTGAAGGTTTTGGGCTGACAGAATTGTGACCTTTCAGTACCTGAAGGAGGCCTTCAAGAAAGATGGAGAGAGGCTATTACAAGTGAATCTGTACAAAATGAAGAATTTAAGGATTATGGGAAACATTGACATATTCATGTTTTCTTTGAAAATGAAGAAAAGTACATTAAGCATTTTCATCTTTGCTTCCATCCTATAAAATAGCTGCATAAAGTTTCATTTCCAAATTTTATGCCTTAATTTTAGCTTATTTTTCTTGCTTTTTTTTAAATTATCAAGTCATTCCATACCAACACAAGTAGGAACACTCTGAATTAAAGGTCAAGGTGTTTCATTACAACCACCCATTCAGAGCAGCAAGAAGGGAATCTCTCTCAAACATCTTTCAAACTCTCTTTCAAGTGTTCTCTGTTACAGCTGCCCTTGTTGAACATGCTCAAGTTGTGCTAAGGTTTTGCTAAGCTTAGAGAAGCAGAAGGAAATTTTTGGGAGCTGTCCTGACATAAATGTTTGTTATTAATATGTAGATCTACAGAAATTATTCCTTAGAATAGCTGGAGCTATATTGTTCAGTGGTTAGAGCAAAATGACTGATTTATTTGTTAAATTGTAGCATTTGCCTGATAAACTTTATTCTGGTGAATAAGCCTTCTATTATGTGAGTAAAAATAGTGAAACAGAGAGAGTGGGACAATATAAAGTTCCAATGTCAATTTGGTGGGTGTGTATTAGGTATCTGAAATATATGCATGGAGAATTAGGCATATGAGGTTTAGGTTAACAAATAGCAAATGCTTAGAAAATGAATGTATATAGTAAATAATGCATGAAAGACTATTTATGGGGGGATCTCTGGGATGACTTTCCTCAGGAATCATCCTGACAGCAGGACTTCTGCTAAAGCCAGGTTAATGCAAAGTAGCAGGTTGGTGTACTCATGGGGGTATATGAGTATATATATAGTCATACGAGTGAAATTAATGTTAGAGTTCTTCCTAAAATAAAGCTGTTTTGTCTAGTAGATTCAGAGTGACTGGGAAGAAACAAACCTAACCAAAATAAAAGCATTGACAGGCTACATTTAATTCCAGACTAAGCTGATGAAGTCTGACAATGACTTCTCAGATGGAAGTTAAATAAAAATTAGGTATTACAATATAGATACTACTGTGCTGTGGCAATTTTTCCTTATGTTTCAGAAGATGCATTTATACATCAGAACTGATGAAATAGCTGAGGAAAAATTTTAAATATATTTTTAAAGCATATATAAGTCAATACACTAAACCCTATCTAAATACATATCAGGAAAATGACACTGACAAAATGAAGTTTGGAAATATTTTAGAAGTTCAAGACATTGCTGACAAAAATTTTCACTGAACTTCAAACATTTTAAAACATTTCTGAGAATTTTTCTTCATTAAAAAATGGACGTACCTTTGTACTCAGTTCAAATGCTGTCTGAAATGTCAGCTTTCACCTCTTAATCATTCCACTGTCATAAAGCTTCTGATTCCCCAGAATATATAATCTGTGCTTGGAAAACATCCAGAGAGTGGAGTGATGATGTCAGTAGAAGAGGAGAAGCAGATAAATGATATCCAGTGTTTCAACACCACTGTAAAAGAAAATGTGTACTTTCAGCAAGAGACTCATTTAACAGTTGAGTTGAGCTTAGTTAATGCTTTAGGAGCAGAAGTGCATAACATAATTACTGACAAAAATAGTAATAAGGGGTTTAATGCTCACAGCACCTTGCAGTTATTTTAATATCAGTAATTTTGATTGCAGATTGTATTTGTAGCAATTTACACTATATCCTCAGGCACGTAAAAACCTTGTAACTTCATATCAATATCCTTACACCAACTTGTCCTTAGAGATGAGCCTAAAATTTCACCATGTACACCTGTCTTAAAAATCAGCAGGTTGATTTGCAAAGACACTGAATACTGAAGCATCTCATACTGCTGTAAAAAAAACATCATTTACTTGTCTGTATCAGGTATACAAAAGGTAATAACTCATCCTAGTCTATAACATACTCTGTGAGACATTTCTATTCCTTTAAAATTCACTTCAATTCAAGCTGCATTGGTTAGACATGACAGTCACTGCCCAAAGCTGAGATATTTCTATATATCCATTTTAATTCCCATGCCATGAAGTATGAATTACTACAGAGCTCCTGCAGTTCTAGAGTGTGGGCAGCTTGATTGATCCATCTTTGAGAATGGTACAACATGCCCAGATATTGTCCATACCCATAAATCCATGTATGTTTTGAGAGTTTGGAGAAGGCTGAGTCTGGAGCACATAATTTAGAGTTTAGTGGCCACATACTAGGAATTTTGCACAGAACATCTAAGAAATGAACATTTTCAGAAGTCTAAAAATGTCAAGAGTTCAAGGAAACAACAAAAAGAGACAAATAACTGTCTCTGCCAAATATCAACTCCCTATTGCAAAAATTAGCAGTGCCAAGTCTTCTCAAAGACAGAACCCCTGTGGGTTCTTTCTGTTTTAACCACAGCAAAGAATCCTTTCTTGCCTCCCCTTGTTCTTGTACACATGCAGAGCATCTGAGATGCTGTTATGAAAACAAAATAAAAAGGAAATATTCTCTTGTCCTTGATGCTTGGTACAGAGAATTGCAATCCAAATTGTTGCTTTTTTGGAAAGGGAAGAGACATGTAAGTTGACGTTAATAACGAACTGACAATTGCCAGTTCTTATAGTAACAGTTAGTGCAGGTCAATGTAAACATTTCATACTCTGGTAAGCAAGATGATGTCTTGATATTTAAATCAATATTCATTTTGGTTTTCAGTTCATCATTTCTAGTTTTGCAAGTGCCTAAATATAAGTGGGATCTGCAGACAAAAGCAGCTGTACATCAGGACTATGCTGCAACCTAGGCAGAAATCCATGTGGGGTTCTGAGCCTCATCCTAAACTCCCTGTTCAAGCAATATTCCTAATGCCATCTGTTGTTGCATTTGAATGTTTTTAGTCTTCTAACATTAGCTGATTAGTCTTTCCTTGTGCATCCAAAAGAATGAAAATATCTCAAAATACATTTTCACAGCAGAGACTGTATTAAATGGAGGGAAAAAAATGGCACAGGATCAGTTCATTCTAATAAATGGCAGAGGAAATGGCTATTTTGGATTTCTTAATTATGAAAACGCTGTTAAATATTTGTACTTCAAGTATGAAATGCATCTCATTTAAATCTTTATAGTGTAATCCTATAAGTATCTATCCATCATATTTCACTGGGTATGTTTTATAGATCTAGAGACAGACACACTTTTGTGGACGAGTCAGATATTTCTAAGCAGAGACAAATATAAAATGACTCAATATCTAGGACTACACTAACAAAGAGAATGTAGTAGTAACTTGCCCAGGGCAGCTACATTTAGCTCTGCCTGATGCCACAGTCCAGCAGGACTCCCCTGGCAGGGAATCATGCCCTTCTCCAGCCTCAGAGCCTCGTAGGTACAGCTCTGCGGGTACATTACATGGCACAATGCTCTAGTTGGTCTTGCTGTAATTATCCCTCTTGAGGAACAGGATATATTAGCCCGAGAAAAGTACAATATTAATGCTCCTCACTCTGCTACAACTCCTCTCCTTTGAGAAAAGCTAAAGGGCTTCAGAAGCTGAGGGTGGGCAACTTGTGTCCTCGTTCTGCTGACAGTCACGTTGTCTGTCAGGGCAAGTCGCCAGATGAATCCCTTCCTGAAGTTGGGCTATGCCTCAAGCTCCACACTGGAAGTGACAGAAGTACTGAGAAGCTAGTTATGTGCCCAGGAGCTACAAGTGGGCCCAGAGGGAAAAAAAAGGATATATAAGTACATATACCCTGAGAGCAGCAGTAGGGAAAACACAGACATAGTACTGGACCAAGATTCCTTAAAAAGGAGGACAGCAACATATGGGAGTTGTGACCCTGGAACAAAGAGAATGGATATGGATCAGGAAAGACCTGATTTTAAAGATATAACAAAACCCAATCAAAACCAAAGTCCTAAAGAAAAACTAAAAAGCACAGACAGAAGTTAGTAATTCTAACAGAGCAAATATCTCAATCCCTTTTACCCAAACAGACCCTGATAATATGGTCTGGTGTTTTGATCCAGTTCTCCATACCTAAAGCCTTCTCCACTGGTAGAAATAACCAAAGAAATAAAAAAAATTAAAACATTTCTGCTGGCTATAAGAAACACAATTGGTTAAAAAAATGGTCCAACAAGTCACAGAGCCAGCAAGAAGGAAGGGGTGGGAGGAGATGGATTTCCCCTCTCAGCAGGCTCAGCTGTAATGTACAGCTTTACTCACACAGTACTAAGTTTTTTCTCTAAAAATTAGTTCAGAGACAGGTTCCTGATAGCCAGACACCAGAGCAGCATGTTCAGCAGCACTAGGCAAAAGTTGATAATGAGAATACCTACTCACCCACCAAAATTGAAAGGAATGAACAGTCATGTTTGGAATTTGGCAGGAACACCAAGCTTAAAACTGATTTTACAGGAGCACTGGGTAACAGGGAATCAGCCCAAGTGTTGTTCTGTCTCATCTGAAACACAAAAAGCAGAGACAGTGTTTTTTAATCCTCTGCTATCAAAAACAATGAAAGCAAAAGGTGCTGTGGTAGCAGCCTCATCCAAGTCCTGATGCCATTCCAGGACTGGCATTAAGGGTGCTCTGAATTTTTCTCACATTGGTTACCCACAGTTTCATACACTCCTGAACTTCCGTTAGCCTCTGGAGATTAAAGAATCAGCTCTTCCTCAGGAATTCCTGGTTCTTGTGACAAGTAGGAAGCTCTAGATTCTTCTTTCCCCACAATATTTTGAAAGATGGAATTTGATGTCAACATTTTTCTGCTGCAGAAATCGCAACCTTTGACTATCTCTAACGATGGATGGCTCATGTTATACCATCACTGAATGCCTTGGTATGAGCATATGCATAGAGTGTTAGGCATCTCCACCTCTGGATCACTTCTAATAAGCATAAATATCCTTAAATAACCTTAGCACATGAAGGGAAATTAGACAGGAAGAAACAAACTTGGGAGATCAAACACTGCATCTTTGCCAGCTGTGCATAACTTACATTGTGCTATATGGGATCGTGTGAAATACATCCAGGTTTTTAAAACTTCTGTCCAAGATTTAAAGAAAGCAGAATTAAAAGCTTACTTTTAATAAGCATTATGATCTTTTTTAGAACAGAACATTACATTCTCAGCAAGATTTTCATTATTTTCCGGCAATGCAAGTCAGATGTGGAATACCTTTAAATATATCTGTCCTGTATTTGTCTTCCTGCTTTAAAAGCACCTTAAATGTATTCAGATGATAAAGCTTATTCAGGGATAATGCAAAATAAATGCATTTTCCTAAAAGCTCCGTTTCAGTGTACTGCATACAGGTGTACTGAAGACAGGCTGTGCATATTAAACCTCCACGTAAAACACATCAGAAAAAAATATTGCTGCCCAAGCACTTTCTCCTATTTCCAAAACTAACTGAATCTGCAGATGCACAGGATACTTCACCACGAGCAGGGATAATGTATGCATTATTCCTTTTACTCACTACTTCCTCTCCTAGCTCTCAGCATACAGGTCTGATACTATACCTAAGAATGAGAGAGAAGAAAGAACTTTACAAATTGTGCCAAATAACATTAATCCATTGAAAAGGCCATAAATTAATCCTCTCTTTTCAGGGACTGAAAGCTAGATATCTGTGAGCAAGTATTCTAGAATCTCTTATTTCATTCCTGAATTGAGAAACCTTCATTAATTTGGGCCATTAATTGTGGAGATTCATTACTGGCATATTTTCATCACTTTGGTTTCCTTTTTAATGTATTCTTAATGAAATGCTTCTATTTTCACACAGGCCTTCTATAGCAGAATTAACTTGGGCAGCTTTGCAAAAGCTGCACTATAAAAAAGGCAGATGAATGAGCCATGAGCTTATCATAAAACACTGTGATTTACTAATAATGCTGAGCACACTTTGGTATCAGGCACTGCATAATAAAGGCTCTGGATATTAATTGTTTTCTATACAGTGACAATTCTGCCCTTTAAAATATGGGCATCTGTGAAATCCTGTCTTAGGAGCAAGCCAATTTGTCTCTTTGGTGGTAAATATTAGTTTCAGGTGCTCTTCCCCTAGTTCTATTTTCCTTCCAAACTCCCACATAACTCCCGGTGGCATTAATGGGACACAAAACGTGTGCAATGCAGAGAGGCAAAAAGACTCCTGCAGCGTTAAGGGAAGACACCTAGGAAAACCTGGATGAGCAATATGTTAATTATCTGCATGTTACAAACATTCATAAAACATGAAATAAAGAAGAGGAAGGTAGTGCTGCCAAACAGACAAATATAGAGCCAAATAGACATTTGGGGATAACACACCCACACTCACAATGTGCACAGCTGCTTCAGGATCCTGAGACATAAACCTAATGAAGTTAATTGGACTGAAAACCCTGGGGCCATATGATCTACAACACCTTCTTTCCTATTCTCTGGACCTTTCCCTGGATGCCTTTATTAGGATGTTAAGCAAAAAGGCATCCAGGTTTTATTGAGAGACACTTCATATAAAATTCATGACTGCAGGTGTGTAACATTATTCACCTGCTGTTGCAATGTATTCACTTTAAGTGAGGTCTCTTGATTTCCCTTTCACAATCTTTACGATAAATCCAGTTTTAAATTAACAGAAAATACTGTTAAAATTAACTTTGTTCCATTTATGTAACATCCATCAATTTATTTTCAAACTTAACTTCAAATTCTTAGCTTTGTATTTAAATTAGAAAGAAATATATAGATTCTCACTGAAAATATCTTTGACACTTCACTGTGATGTATTTTACAGTTTGTTTCCTTGTATTAGTACAGTTTTAGGCATCGGTTTATTAACTGGATAAAATTAAAACCTAATTCTCTGCAGATTTAGCTCACACTGGTAAAAGTCCACTGCAACCAGGTGCACCTACACAACTGCTCCACTGGTTGGTATTGGGAGTTGCATTCAGTAATCCCTTTCTAATCAGTACAGTTTTTAAGGATGTTGTTTGTATCAATGACTTAATCACAACCTTAACATTAATTATACCTTAAATAGACAGTTTTACAGCCTGCACTTCAGCTTTGATTAAATTTTGCTCCAGAATGAAAGGACAGAGCAAAGATGGAAAGTGCTTGTGTTCACCCAACTTTTCCTTTCGTTTCACAGCCAGAAATCTGCAGTTGGCTCTTATCATAGCCCAAATGCAAGCAAAAATTTGCCTTGCTACAAACAAGACTGATAGAAACATCACAGTGTCAAATGTAATTTTTTTCATTAAAGAAAAGTATTTTAGGAGTTTTGTTGTGTTTCACCTTTATGACATAACATTTCATAATGCTGAATTCCTTTTAGCACAAATGTCCTTAAATGTCACTGACTCATTAGTGCAAACATACTTACTCCTGCTTGTAATTACAGGTTACTTCTGATTAAAGTGCATTTTTGAAGCGCTACCTGCTCACTGAGGATTAATTAGAAGCAACTCCTTGAGAAGAAGAGTTAATTTCTAGAAGTTAACCTCCATCAGTATTTGCACATAACAATCACGGAGTTTAAATGAATTCCAAATTATTGTAGTGCAACTAAGTCTGTTACTAGTCCTTCCTGTCACCTTATGAGAAAAAAAAAAAGCCATGTACTGCTACAGGACATTCCTGTGGTGTCTCTTCAGTGAGAAATTCTATACAATCATAGAATCATCAAGGTTGGAGGAGACCTCTAAGACCATTGAGTCCAACCATAATACCACCACTCTGCTGTAATCACTAAACCAGATCCTCCAGCACCAGATCCAGATGCCTGTTAAATACTTCCAGGGATGGTGACTGCCACTTCCCTGGGTGATATCCCAGTGCCTGAACACCCTAACAGGGAAAACAAATTTCATAACATCCAATCTGACTCTTCCCTGTCTCAGCTCAAGGCCATTCCCTTTAGTCCTCTCCCTGCAGCCATGGCAGGAGAGACCATCCCTCTTTCAGGTAGTTGGAGAGAACCATGAGGTCACCCCTGAGCATCTTCTCCAGGCTAACCAAGCCCAACTCCCTCAGCCCTTCCTCATCAGACATGTTTTACAGACCTTTGCTGCCCTCGTTGCCCTTGGCTGGACTCGCTCCAGTGCCTCAATGGCCTTTTTGCAGTGAGGGGCCCAAACATGAAGACAGCACTGAGCTGGGACCTCCCCAGTGCCCAGTCCAAGGGGATGAGCACTGCTCTAGTCCTGCTGCCACATTCTTCTTGAGCCAAACCAAGATGCCATTGGCCTCCTTGGCCACCTGTGCACACTGTTGGCTCCCACTGAGCTGTGACACCAGCACTGCCAAGGCCCTTTCTGATGAACAACACTCTCAGCCTGGAGCTACATGGGGTTGTTGTGTCCCAAGTGCAGGCCCAGCACTGAGCCTTACTGACCCTCATGCAGTTATTGTGCTCTGTGTCCTTACACAGAAGAGATAACACAGGATAGAAGGCTTATATTTCAGTGGAAAAAGACCGTAACCCTCCCAAGCCAGAAGATGATGTGTGTGACTTCTGCAACCTCTGCCACTCTGTGCTGCTTTACAAACTATGGAACTTAAGAATACTTATTATGAAAAGGGCATTTCCAAAGATCTCAAACAAAACCTGGATGAGTTCTATCAAGAATGCTCTAAAGTTCTTTTCTCAAGTTCTTATTTATCTTACTTTTTTTGATGCATACAACCAACCTGAACTGGTAGAATTCCCTACAGCAAATGAAACTCCTGGCAGCTTCCCAGATCACTGGGCTACACTTGTGACATTTTAATTCTGCTAGCACACTCATTCCACTCCCAATATGATTTCAGTGATCTATATTTTTCCCTGTATTGACAGAGTTGTTTATGGCACTCCTCAGGTATAGGCCTTGGGTCCCATTCTACATTTATCTGCTCCCATTAAGTGGTGTCATTAAAGACATTTCGACAGCTCTCTCGGCACTCTATGAATGTTTGTGACATTAAAGCTTGAATGTCTTCAAATTTCCTACAGCTAAATGTTGACAAGCTTGAATTCTTATTTATTGGCTCCCTGCAGTAACAAACTGCATGTTCCTCTCTGACAGTTGCTTTCATGATGAGCTCTGTCCACAAAAGGCTGAAGTTTGGAAACCACATTGGAGCAAACCCACACATTTTAAGAGCCAAGTTAACTGCAGCACTAGAAAAAATTTCAAATACATTGACACGAAAGGACATAATGAGATGCCTAAATGTTATACTGAGTCATATGTATTTATTTCAAGTTCCATCAGAAAAAAGTCTGGCTTTATTTCAATAAGAGATGAAGACAAAAGTATCCTGATTCCCAGCAGCACTAAAAGACAAGGGTCCTACATTTATATTAGCCAATGCAGAGCAGGATTTATATCATTATCCATCACCTACAGAAAACTCAGAACTTCCAAATTAGATTAACTTTCCTGTTACTTCCTTTTAGATACATTTGACTAAACATTAAGCAAACAAGCTTAGCCAAGATGCTGATCTCATGTAAGCATTTTCCTCATTTTCTATTGAGTTAGACATCTTAAACAATACAGAAGTGAGAGGAATAGTAATTTATTTTGTTCATCTGAAGGAGAGGAAAAAAGGTTTATTCAAGGCATAAGGTGCAACTAATAATTATGTTTTAAAAAAAAGGTAAACAACAAATTCAAAGTTATCACAAATTCAGAATCTCAGTGTCAAGTTAAGCCAATATATAAGATCAGCATATACAAAACCATTAATGTTCCCTAAACATGTATTCAAGAAATAACACAGAGATTTTTAATATAGACAGTGTTTTGGGGATATTTGTTTACACAGAGCCTACCAACTCTGTATATACCAGCAGATAAAAATGCAATGATACTGTTGTCTCTGCTGTGTACTAGAAATGTCCAAACTTGGACTAAAAGCGACAGATAATCAAATGATAGTGCAAAAACTTTGTTCTATATTCATTCACCCTTTGAACAGGGTTGACATGAAGATCTTCATTTCCTGTGCCTACCCATTTCCTTATGCCTTGTGCTGTTGTACTCAATATTCAATCCTAGGTAACATTCTGCACTGAAAATATAAATCACTAAATCTACACATGGCAAGGGCAAGAAACAAACCACCCAGAACCCAGAATAAGTAATTCACAGAAGCCATAAGGCCAAGATAGGAATGTGTTCTCCTTATTTTCTGTGCTGCAATATATTTCCAAAGGTTCAGAAATAGGTATTTACAAACAAGAGTCAAGTGACTTGACTCTAGAAGTCATTTTTTCCTGTGGTATCAGCAGGATAACATTGATTTATTTGAGGACAAGTTCAAGCCCAGCATTTGTTCTTTGTAGACTGCCTCTCTAAAGGTGAGACGCATAGTTCAAATCTTACACACCAAATAAATTCCACTTAAATCTACTTTGATGGCTTAATTGGGGTGTGTGACTTGTGTTGGCCTCCTGCAGAGTGCAGGATTTCACTCTATATTATTTGACCTTATTGTGAGAACAGTGTTGCATCTTTTACTGTTTGTTTTATTCATGATCTGGAGGTGAATACAATAAATAAAAGCTTGAAAAGGCATTCTTGAAGTGATTCCCGTTAGAGGAAAACACTGTTTACCTTACTCCTGGGTAAGCAATGGGTCTGCAAGCACCAATAGTGCTCAGGTTAACTGCTCATTCTAGAGACAAGGTTTGACTCCATTTAGGATTTTACTATCACCCCCAAATCCCAGTCTCAGTTGTTAAAATGCTATGAGGTGCAGACAATACAGAATACTCGCAAAAGGATTTTTCTTCTTTCCCAAACAATTCTGCCTTTATTATGGGAAATGGTCCCATCTAAGTCAAGCACAAGGAACAATTTCCTCGCTGATGACTGAGTAGGATTTTCAGATATGTATACAAAGTGCATGTTCACACTACACTTGTTCCATCAGCATATAAACTACCTTTTGCTTGCTCTGCTATGCTCCAATAAATTGCCAAGTGTAGCAATGTGCATCGAGGCACCACAGTGCTTCATTAGAACATTACTGGGCTCAGATTAATAAAGACCAGTATTGGTCACATATTAGTAACAGAGGCTTGTTTTCTGCAACCAGTCAAATTAATGGGTTTACACGTCTTTCAGATACAGCTCACTCAGCTTCATCCTGAGTGGTTTTAACTTGCCAAGCCTGAAGATTTTAAGCTTATATGTGAGGCCGTGGAAAGGAGGTAAGGAAAAGGATACTGGAGAATGGTGGTGATGGAAAAAAACACCATCTCCTGTTGGCACAAGCTCCACACCTCGATGGCTCCAAGTCATTGAGTTCCTTCCTCTGCAACTCATCCCTGACAATGTAGAATTCCATGTTGTTGCTCTGCACAGCAGCTGTGGTTCTTGCACTGCTGACTGCCTCCAAGGCAGCCAGGACTGCAGCCATGGCACACAGGCTGGAGCAGGATGGTTTGAGTGAATTATCAGGGTGCTCTGGGCCAGAGCAGAGAAATGCAGTGCCCTGGGGATGCAGACACATGAGGAATTTAAACACAGGAAAGATTTAGTACCAAAATGCACCCATGGCTTTTGATTAGAAGTAAGTGATTCAAAACCTCAACTCAAAAGAAAGCTTGAGTGGGCTGAAATACAGTCATAAAATCACTGTATTAATCTATGAAGTTCATGTTTCCAAAGTGTCTCCTATTGTGTAGGGAGAAGCAATTGTGCTGAGCCATCCTGCAGGTGTATCCTACTATCCTAACACTTCCCTCAACCCCACAGATCATGGATTCAGGGTCCTTCAACACCAAACCAAGCACAGCAAAGAAGCAAGGATGCTTTTGGAAAAGCAATGTGGCTTACTCTTTCTGTAAGTAATAGAGCAAATAGCTGTCAAAACTAAACGCGAAACTTCTTCCCTTGGTACTCCCTATCACCTGCAGGCCCTAACACACA
>NW_008660428.1:100213-102485 GCF_000695815.1 Acanthisitta chloris
AAAGGCTCTAAGTCTCCCCTGATAAAAACTCTCCTCATAAAACAAACACACTTGCTGCCCTTTAAGAGAAATGACAGCCCGTGACCTCGTGTTCCAGGAGCTTTTTGTGTCTGTTACATTTTTTAAGATACAGATACTAAGTCTAGAGCAAAATGTCAGCCATTCATATACTTTAACAGTTTAAGGAGAAGAATTAGTCGAAGACGAAGAAGAAAAATCCCCTAACCTTGCAGTTTTACTCTATTTCTAGATATTGATTGCACTGAAGCTCATAATATCCACTTTACCAAGAGGAGAGGGGCAATAGCAGCAATTGCCTGTTCACGAAGAGAAATATAAAAGCTCTACAAGGAACAGTGCTGGAAATTAATTTAGGAATAGATTTAGGTGAATTTGTTAGTCTGAAAGTTTTTAAGGGACTTAAAAGCTAAATATCACTTCGCTAAGTATTCAATATTTCACAAAACGTAACAAGCTCCATAAAAATCTTTTAAATCATAAAAATATATTTTCATATATAATGATGCTGACAAATTCTCTTCAATTGCTCTTTAATATAAATACTCAGAAGTCAAGGAGACTTAAAACAAAATTGCAGTCTTTAAGGTAAATTTTAGAGATATCGCAGGGTGTGAACAGAAGTCCATCCAGAAAGTACTAAATATTTGTATAGTATGATATGGGAGAGGAAGCAGAAAGAGCTTTATGTCCAGTAAGTGGACTTCTACATATGAATGACCTATCAGTCTGGTCTGGAAAACATCTCTGCAAAAATCCTACAAAGTATATGCACACCCTTGCTCTACCATGATTGTCCCAAAGTATGAAAGAGGAGAATATCCAGAACCATTGAGATTTCCTTTGGCCACAGATCCTGATTTTCAAATGCTGAAAAAGATCTGTAGGAAAGAGGAGGAAATAAATACATTTTTCATGAATATCAGTTTAAATCAATCTTCTAGTTTTTGAGAGCTAATCCTATTTGCATTCATACTGCAGATAGCTCCACAGAGCTTCTTCCCTTCTGGAAATTACGTGACAAACTGTTCTGGTGCCATCCGAGGTCCCAACAGCAAGTGAGGAGCTCTACCACATGCCAACCATTGCCCAAGGCCTCCAAGATGATATAGTACACAGTGAAGGTATGAAAGAAACCCCTGTTGCTGCATAACAGATGTCAGATGCAAAGATGTTTCTCAGCTGAGCAGTAAAGCACATTTCAGCTTAGGCCTAATAATTCATGAGTTTAAAGATTCTAATATATCATGGTTAACACCCAGCAGTCACCTACTCCCTGGAAAGTCTACTGTGAAGTGTCAGAGTAAGTCATATATAAACACATTAAATCCTAACAAGTAGCTGCAGAACCACTGAAATCACTGTACCTCAAAATCACTTCTTAGTCATACTAATTTAAGGTAACACTCTAAAAATAAACCTCTGCTTCATAAGGCTAAGCTATGAATCACCATAATATATGAATTATAACTTCAAATGGAATAATGAAAAGACATGGGAAAATAATATGGTTTGTTCAGGAGAGTGTTGATTATTCCATTTCACAGAAGACTGAAAAAAAAAGCAAGTTTCATTATTTTTATATAATCATTCTAAATTGCAAAGTCCTCCACACATCCAGCCTATTTAAATACCATTTTAACAATGTAATTGCTAGAGATATTTCTCTCTCTCTCTTCTTTTGAAAAAACTACACCAGTAACAACACCTTAATTTATTTTCCTATTCATTATTCCAAGGGGCTGACACCTGGCAGAAACTATTTTGTTTATACTCCTTCCTATCGGGGTACTCAGCTGGAGAAGGCCCAAGTGAATAATTAACTCATCAGTAGAAGCACAGTGCACTTCCCAGCACAAAGGAGATCCCGGAATTCCCACCCTGTGACAAAGATAAATTCACATGCAAGCATGAAAGCCTCAAAATTTGAGATTCTTAAATATGAAACAATAAAATATTTGTTCCAGACTTTGACTGTGGTTGTCAATCTGTTCTCCATTTAGTAGCTGTGGATCAGCCAACAGACTACACTCAGCTGAGGTGTTTTCTTGCAGCAGAGGCACAATGGCACAGGGAATTTAATAACAAATTCTACCTAGCATTGGGTACCATTTCCAACCCAGTGGAATCCAATCCAGTGACAGCTCCTGAACATACTTTATCCTCTGACAGTGGAATTAACCCTACACACAGGAGGTTACACACTTAAGCTGCAATATTATCCATGTTTTCATAGAATCAGCTGGGTTGGAAA
>NW_008660429.1:0-2233 GCF_000695815.1 Acanthisitta chloris
CGGGGCACGCGCACCGAGCGCGCTCCCGCCGCCTGTGCCCCATCTGCGGCCAGTGCGGCTCAGAAACCAACCTGCACACCGTGTGTCAAACCTCATCTTACCAACTAATGCTTTGGAGAAGAGAAAAAGCACTGCCTAGTGTTGTATATGTGGTAATAGATGAACCTCCACAGAGAAAAAGCACTTTTAGTTTCAATGGTTTGGAGATTGAAGCATAGAATTTAGGGGTTGGAATGGAGCTTAAAGATCATCTAGTCCCAATCCCCCTGGGCAGGGAAACCTCCTCACTAGAGCAGGTTGCTCAAGGCATTAACGATCAAGAATTAATGATCTTAAACTCTTCTTGTCTGTGCATTTTCTGTAATATTAATCAAAGAGTGAGTACCAGTGAAGTGAGCTCAGCCTGGATTGAACAGCACCAGGGTTGGGGCAGCCACAGCCTCCCTGGGCAACCTGTGCCAGTGTCTCACCACCCTCACAGGAAAAAGCTTTTTCTTCACATCCAACCTAGACTTTCCTTCCCTCAGTTTGAACCCATTTCCCCTTGTCCTGTCCCTGCAGTTCCTAACACAGAGTCCCTCTCCAGCTCCTTGTAGATCTTTCAGATATTAAAAAGTTGCTCCGAGGTCTCCACAGTCTTCTCTTCTCCAGACTGAACAGCCCCAACTCCTTCAGATTTGATGACATTTTTTTTTTTAACTGTTCAACACAGTGACCTTTTCTTAAAGATTTTATTCCAGTTTGATACAAGCTACAAGTCCAGTTCAAATAACATTTCAGATAAGCAGGCAAGTCTGTACAAACTAGCTTCCAAGGCTTATTTTACTAAAATCTCTACCAACCATCTCATATTTCTTTTTTTTGTAGTTTTTATTAAATATTTGAGGTTATGTCCCAATCAACAAATCCTTAAACTACTCCAGCATGAAAGTATTCGACTTCTTCTAGATCAGAGGAAGTTCATCTGGATCTGCCTTAGTATGTAAGGTGAAAATGTGGCCCAGAGTATTCAAACCTTAGTCTAGAATATAGGTTTTACTACTTTTTTTTGTGCTATTTTGACTTAGCTTCACATTCAGTGTTCAGTAAAGTACTAGAACATACAAAAGGGATACAGTCTGTGCTGCAGATTTGTGTGGTGTGGAAATGTGGCTTTTGTGCCACATTTTTTATAAAATGCAACCATTTTATAAAAGTTTCACACAGAAAAAAGTCATGTAGTCTCGTAACATTGTGCATTTTTTATAAAATGCAACCATTTTATAAAAGTTTCACACAGAAAAAAGTCATGTAGTCTTGTAACTAGCTGCTTGTATTGGTATGACTTTTTAAAATTTGCCTTCTTATGTAATAATACATGTGGAAGTAGAAAATGTCTAATCTGTAACACATAATACTTTTATTTCTGTTGATGTGCTTCATCACTGAACTCCCCTGGAGCAGCTTGAGGGTATGTCCTTGTCCTGTCACTTCTTACCTAGGAGAAGAACCTGATCCCCACCTGGCTACAACCTCCTCTCAGGTAGCTGTAGACAGCAATAAGGTCAACCCTGAGCCTCTTCTCCAGGCTAAACAAGCCCAGCTGCTCCTCACAGGACTTGTGCTCCACACCCTTCACCAGCTTTGTTGCCTTTCTCTGACCATGACCCAGCACCAAACACTTCTGTCAACAGAGAATCAACAGGGTTGGAAGAGACCTCAAGGATCATTGTGTCCAACCCTACCGTGGTCACTAGGCCATGGCACTAAGTGCCACATCCAGTCTCAGCTTGAAAACCTCCAGGGATGGTGAATCCACCACCTCCCTGGGCAGCACATTCCAGTGCCTGAGCACTCTCTCCATAAAAAATACTCCAAGCCTTCCAGTTCCTCTGCACTTGCCACCATTAAGGCATCATCACCAGCACTTCTCCCTCATCCTCCTGGGGACTCCTCAGCAGATTCTCACCTCTTCTTCCTCACTGGTGCTAGTTACACGTTTCTGGCCTGGAAGCAGAGACAGTGTTTGCCCATGGGAATGACACTTGACAGCCCAGCGGGGTGTGCAGCGCTGGGGCAGCCACGGCACCCTGCGGCACCGGGGAGGGCAGAGCCGGGATACCTCCCGGGATAACGGGGCTGAGCCGGGATACCTCCCAGGATAACGGGACAGAGCCGGGATATCTCCCGGGATAACGAGACAGAGCCGGGATATCTCCCCGGGATAACGGGGCAGGGCAGGGCAGAGCCGGGA
>NW_008660429.1:2396-3268 GCF_000695815.1 Acanthisitta chloris
GAATAACGGGACAGAGCCGGGATATCTCCCCGGGATAACGGGGCAGGGCAGGGGGCACCTCCTGGGGATAACGGGCAGAACTGGGAGCACCTCCCGGGGCTAGGCAGGCAGACAGGGTTAGCCGTGCCCTGGCGCTGTCCGTGCCCGGTTCCGTCCCGCCCGGGTCCTTCCGTTCCCGGTTCCGTCGCTCCCGGTTCCGTGCCCGTGCCGTTCCCGTTGCTCCCGGTTCCGTTCCCGGTTCCGTGCCGGCTCCGGTTCCGTGCTCGTTCCGTTCCCGGTTCCGTTCCCGTTGCTCCCGGTTCCGTGCCGGCTCCGTTCCCGTTCCGTGCCCGTTCCCGTTCCCGTTCCGTTCCCGGTTCCGTTCCCGTTGCTCCCGGTTCCGTGCCGGCTCCGTTCCCGTTCCGTGCCCGTTCCCGTTCCCGTTCCGTTCCCGGTTCCGTTCCCGTTGCTCCCGGTTCCGTGCCGGCTCCGTTCCCGTTCCGTGCCCGTTCCCGTTCCCGTTCCGTTCCCGGTTCCGTTCCCGTTGCTCCCGGTTCCGTGCCGGCTCCGTTCCCGTTCCGTGCCCGTTCCCGTTCCCGTTCCGTTCCCGGTTCCGTTCCCGTTGCTCCCGGTTCCGTGCCGGCTCCGTTCCCGTTCCGTGCCCGTTCCCGTTCCCGTTCCGTTCCCGGTTCCGTTCCCGTTGCTCCCGGTTCCGTGCCGGCTCCGTTCCCGTTCCGTGCCCGTTCCCGTTCCCGTTCCGTTCCCGGTTCCGTTCCCGTTGCTCCCGGTTCCGTGCCGGCTCCGTTCCCGTTCCGTGCCCGTTCCCGTTCCCGTTCCGTTCCCGGTTCCGTTCCGTGCCGTTCGGTTGCCGCGGGCGCGGTGACGCGGCGGGC
>NW_008660430.1:0-6725 GCF_000695815.1 Acanthisitta chloris
CTCTGCTGAGCCAGGACAAGGTGCCCCAAGTGGATTTTGTCCATTCAGCACAGCTCTCTGGGCCATCAGCCAGTTTTGTGCCCACAGAAGTGTCCACGCAGCCAAGCCATGAGCACCGAGTTTTTCTTGCAGTTTGCTGTGGGAGACAGTGCCAATTGCCTTACTGAAATCCAGACAGATCTCATTCACAGTCATCCCCATCACTGAGTCACTCTGTCATAGAAGGAGATCAAATATATTAAGGATCATTTCCTTATGTCATATTTCATGGCATTTCACAACACATGAAGTAGAATAACAGCACAAAACAGTAAGGAAGGGATAGGCAACAGAAATAAGACTCAGATAATGACTTCTGCATGATAAACAAGAAATTCTTGCTGTGGCAGTGAATGCAGAAACCTCTGTCAAAGTGTATTAAAGTCTCATAAGCAAAGCATCAAAGAATTAAGGCACCACCATACTCTGCATGGCTGTCAACAGGCTCAAAGGGAAAGGTTTGAAACTTGTTTGGATCAAAGACTGCAGAGACCACATTGGTACTGTGGTGCCTGTCAGGACAGCAAATGAGGGTATGGCAAAAGTTGGACTGATTCTCCTGAATTTAGAGGGTGAATTCTGAGGAGCTGTGCCCTAAACAAGCACATCCCAAGCTTTGGGATCACTAATGTATAATACAATTGTCACCCAGGGAAGAAAAACATCCCAACTTCAGCTGAGAAATCAGCGACTTATCCTAGCTCAAAAAAATAAGCTCCTGAGAGCAGGGAGATCACATCATTTCATTCCTTCTCCCTCTGCTTTCAGGGAAAGGTTGTTTGGTAAATTGTGGCCAATCACTGTGGCAATCAGCTCCAGATGTCTGACACTGCTGAAGAAGTTAGGAATGATGTCTCACCTGGTTCTCAGACACCAGTTCAGCCTGTGTGCCTGGAGCAGGGTAAAGCAGCTATGCTGAAGATGCTTCAGCTCTTGGGAATGTTACAGGAAATTCTCTGAGGAGCTATAAAGTCACCTGTGGATCTGAAAGTGAAGGTGGATGGATTCCTGTCTGGAGGGTCTCCAGGTTCTGATGTGATGTGATCAGAGGAATTATTCTGGGGTGATTACCTGCTGCAAGGTCTCTGCCTGGCACAACTCTATCAGGTTTTAAGTTAGAAGTGAATTTGCTGAGGGGAAATTGGGCAAATAATAGCTTTGGAGCAAACTGCATTGCTGGGGTGTAGGTGCTGAGCTTAGCTGCCTCAGCAATCAGCCACACTGCTCTCAGGGTTAATAAAATCACAGGTAATGGCTCCAGAGCTGCAGCTCAGAGCACAGAGCTCGACTGTGTGCTCCTCCCTGACACCAAGACTGCTGCAGCCACAGCAAACCCCCAGATGCTAAATGAGAGCTCAGAATCTTTGCACGGGGTTCCTACCATGGGAGAAAAATACTGAGAGCATGACACTAATTTCAAAATATTCTTTTCACTGTAGCTATCCTCATTTAATAATCATAGAGTCATTGAATTTTAGGGGTTGGAATGGAGCTCAGAGCTGACCCAGCCCCAACCCCTGCCCTGGGCAGGGACACCTCCCACCAGAGCAGGTTGCTCAAGGCTCATCCAACCTGGCTGTGAACACTGCCAGGGTTGGGGCAGCCACAGCCTCCCTGGGCACCCTGGGACAGGGTCTCACCACCAGAACAGGCAAAACTTCTGCCTAACATCTAACCTCAATTTCCCTCCTTCAATTTGTGCCCATTGCCCCTTGTGCTGTCCCTGCAGCTCCTAACACAGATCCCTCTGCAGCTTCCCTGGAGCCCCTTCAGCTCCTGCAAGGTGCTCTGAGCTCTCCACACAACCTTCTCTTCTCCAGGCTCAACAGCCCCAGCTCTGAACAATTCTACTTTGAACAAAGTAGGATTTATTATGAAACTTTTTAATAATGACTCTTAAAATACCAAAAATAAAATAGTAGTAATTAATCTGTATTTAAATGGTAATTTAATGTGTTAAGAGCCCAAAAATGAAACCAGTCATTAGCCCATAGTAAAGACTGCCAGAAGCTTCATTACTGATTAATAATGGAGAACTCAGTGTACTGAACACTTTCCCCCAACCCCAGAAGCGACTAGGAACTGAGCTGCAAAAATTTACAATCCTAATGAATTGATTAGGAATATCAATTTCTTTATAGATATAAATACAGGGTATAGTGTAGCTAAGTTTTCATTGTAAACTTCGTTGATCGAAACTCTAGTTTAAATCCCTGGAGGTGTTTCAGAGGTGTCTGATGTGGCACTGGAGGATCTGGGTTAGGGTTTGGGGGTTCCAGCAGTGACAGGTTAATGGTTGGACTGGATGATCTTAGAGATCTCCTCCAACCCTGACGGTTCGATGTATGTTATGAAGAATTCTTATTCTGCAAACAGGTTAAACCCCAGTGCCATACCTACCCTGCCACTGGGTGACTACTATGTGTGCTGATACAAAGGATTTAGTGACTTCTAATAAACACAAAATGTCTGTGGTTAAGTTTTTGCTTTAAAAGCTTCATTATTAGTGAAAGAATATGAACAACACTTAGAGAAAAGAGATTAAGAAAGCCTGGAAGTTAATTTCCCTGATGCAAATACTTTATCTTTCCCATCAAGATTGTCACTTATAGAAATCTTTTATGTTTCATCAAATTGCCAAGAGATATTTCACAGAGTCAGTGAGGTTGGAAGGGACCACAGTGGGTCGGTCACTGGTCCCACCTCCTACTCCAGCAGGGCCAGCCTAGAGCTCATGGCTCAGGGCTGTGTCCAGAGAGGTCTGGAATATCTGCAGGGAGGAGAATCCATGACCTCTCTGGGCAATCTGTTCAGTGCTCAGGGACTGCACAGAAAAGAAATTTTTCCTTGTGTTCAGGTAAAATCATAGAACCACAGATGAATTTTAGGGGTTGGGATGGAGCTGAGAGCTGACCCAGCCCCAAGCCCTGCCCTGGGCAGGGACACCTCCCACCAGAGCAGGTTGCTCAAGGCTCATCCAACCTGGCTGTGAACACTGCCAGGGTTGGGGCAGCCACAGCCTCCCTGGGCACCCTGGGACAGGGTCTCACTTCCTGTGTTTTTGCCTCTTAAGACCCAAAGAAAACTGCAAATCACTGAAGTTCTTTGAATGAATGCAAAAATCCATGACAATAACTACAAACAGTACTACTAACACAGCTTAAATGGGGAAAGACACAGAAAGTTAAGGTGACACTGTCCTGCAATACCTTTGAGCAGACACCAGAATTAAACAATAACTTAGAATGATTTAATTTAGCAACAAAACGAGATTATGAAGAGGAACTACCTCTACTAAATCGATTCCTTCAGGACAGCCTTAAAGAACCATCCCCTGGAAATGAGATGAGAAGTCATCACCACAGCAAACTCTTCAAATAATTAAGATTGAACCAGCCATGATTTTTATAAGCCACTGACCTTACTGAAACTCACTCAACACCACCCTAGAACAAGAGCCATCATCAAGAACTGTGCAGGTTCTGTGTTATGAACTCAAAGCAGCAACATATAAAACCTTCAAGACCTCTGAACTAGTACGTTAGTTCCAGGCAGTTCCCTCTAGCCAGGAAAACACACTTTTTTCCCCATTTCTTGTCATCTCTTTGCCACAGAAGCAGGATTGAAAAGCTGGAGGAGTGAATGCTTCACATTCCTTTTGTATAACAAAGAGCAGAGATCAAACACAACCACTGACACCACTGAAAGCAAGTGGAGGGGGAAGATCAGGTAATTCCAGTTAATCTTACCAGTTCAGCTATGTCTCAGAAACATCATAAATATTAATACGTATCTATAGAAATGAATTATTGATATGAGAAAGACAGACAAAAAATCATCCTAGAAGGAACATTAGTATTTCAAACTCTTTTTCCCAGACTTGCCATCCCCAGAATTCATCATCAAAGACACCAATGCAATTATCTCCTGCACAGTTCTGGCAAATCAACCCTGTTTGCTTTTGGGAAGGGATACTTTGATAAGGAGTTTCTCCTTCTGCAGTTCTGTAAATGCACATAAATTGAGACATGAATTTATGAGTCCTAGCATGGCACTTTGTATGTTTATTATGAACATTTCAAAGGCCTGGGAACATTCCTACTTGGCCCTGCACTGCTGCTGTCTAATAATGGTCCACCTGGAGCAATAAATCAACACCAACAGAGGAGTGTGGTGGTTTGGGGTTTTCCTTAATGCACAGGTTTGGCAAAAAAATCTTGGATATTAACACAATACCTAATACTTGGCATGTTTGCTAATGAACATGAGAGACCAATCCATCACAAATTGAGTGAAAGTATATCTGAGCCAAAAGGTTAGAAACACAGAATCATAGAATCAACTGGGTCGGAAAAGACCTCCAAGATCATCGAGTCCAACCCTCCCGTGGTCACTAGCCCATGGCACTAAGTGCCACATCCAGTCTCAGCTTGAAAACCTCCAGGGATGGGGAATCCACCACCTCCCTGGGCAGCACATTCCAATGCCTGAGCACTCTCTCCATAAAAAATCTCAAGGAGATTGGTCAAGAAGCACAAATGAGTTTTAGAAATGAGGTTTCATTTTGATGTAAAACACAACCAAAGGCTTTAAATCATAGAATCATAGAATTTAGGGGTTGGAATGGAGCTTAGAGCTCACCCAGCCCCAACCCCTGCCCTGGGCAGGGACAACTCCTCACTAGATCAGGTTGCTCAAGGTCTCATCTCCATTCTGAGAGGCACAAGTGTATGCACAGGATGGAGGTGACAACACTGCCAAGAGTGCAGGATCTCTGGTAATTCCAGGTATCATCTGAGACATGGCAACATTTCAGCATCCTAGAGCAGACCCCACAGTACAACAACTAACACCTCCCTCCCTTTGTCCTCAGCAAAATGCCAACAAAACTCAGCAGAATAAGTCCACATATTCTTGTACAACATTTCTCTTTGCAAGTGAAATGACAAGAACTAATTAGCAACTGGCAATTAGGAACATGAACCTGTTAGAGTTCGACTGAAGGAAAAGAAACAGGAAGTCATAAAAGACAAATGATTTTCCAGCAGTTGTATGAGTCTTTCCTAAGAAATGTAATAATACTTGGAAAACAATCTGTGCGTTTTCCAGCAGTGTCAAGGATCACTTCAAGAATTACAGGGCTCCAGAAGTGGCTTTGTACTGAAATATCCCTGCCAAAAAACCTCCTGATAATTAAACCAGAGTTCAACAGAAGATAATAGGAAAAACTTAACTTCTTGGACAACTAACACAGATTAAACTAAAAGCAAACCCAGAATATGGTAAACATCACCAAAGCAGAACTACTTCCCATTGTTTTTCCTGAGATGATAACCTGGAAGTCTTAAAGTCCTCAACATCACACAGAAGTGAAACAACTGCAAAAGCCACCTCCCCCCCAAGCTTAGCAATCGTACCTTAATCTGTGCAAAAGGTCTGTCAAAGTTTCCAACATAAAGAAGACCAACATTCTGGGTGAGCAGCCTAAAAAAACGAAAAGAATCTTTTAAGATATCACTTCACATCCATAAGTTGTTGCTTTTTTCGCATCTCCAGCACTTGTGACAGAAACCTAAGCAGGGCAACAAGCTTCACCTCCACAGCAAAGAGCTACCCTGGCAAACCTCATTGCACCAGTCTAGTTGAGCTACCACCAAAAAGGGAAGATGGGCATGAAGGATGGCTGCACACCAATGATTCGTGGGTTCTGGTGCAAGCAGCTCTTCAACAGAATCATTTCTGAGGCTTCTTGGTGTTGGATGTCACTCAGCAACATGGAATATGCCTTTGCTATTTATTAGAGACCATGAGAGACAAAGACTAGTACAGACACATTCAGAGCAGCAGAGCAGAGTTAAAACAGATGAGGGCACATAAAAGTGTGCAGAGTAATACAAAATGACACCACCACAAGCAGAGACATAACAGTGGGTTTCTGCAGCGTGGCTTGATGCTAGCTAAATAAAAAGAGCCCCAGATACAACTTGTGCCTGCTGTTCAACTCTTTTATCAAGTCACTGTGTGTCCTACTGAGATCCAGGGAGACAGTGGGACAAGTTGACTCCAACTGGTACTTCTGGAGAAGAGTTTGATCTCTGCAGACACTGTGCAGCTCAACCCCATCAGCACACAAACTCCAGATCCCAGAGGAGCATCAGGGCACTGCTGTTACAGACAGGGTGACACAGACACAAAAAGGGCAGAAAATCACTGTCCTCTTTTGACTGAACAATCACCATGTTCCCCTTGCTAAGCAAAGGCCCAGAGGTCATTCATAGAACCAGCTGGGTTGGAAGAGACCTCCAAGACCTCAAGTCCAACCCTAACCTGGTCACTAGCCCATGGCACTAAGTGCCACATCCAGTCTCAGCTTGAAATGAAAAAGGGATGGGGAATCCACCACCTCCCTGGGCAGCACATCCCAATGCCTGAGCACTCTCTCCCTAAAAAATCTCTTCCTAAGATCCAACCTAACCCTCCCCTGGCAGAGCTTGAGTCTGTGCCCTCTTGTCCTGCTGCTGGTTGCCTGGGAGAAGAGACCAACCCCCACCTGACTCCAACCTCCTGGCAGGGAGTTGCAGAGGGTGAGAAGGTCTCCCCTGAGCCTCCTCTTCTCCAGGCTGAACACCCCCAGCTCCCTCAGCCTCTCCTCATGCCACTTGTGCTCCAGTCCCTTCCCCAGCCTC
>NW_008660430.1:6764-13304 GCF_000695815.1 Acanthisitta chloris
TAGGGGTTGGAATGGAGCTTAGAGCTGACCCAGCCCCAAGCCCTGCCCTGGGCAGGGACACCTCCCACCAGAGCAGGTTGCTCAAGGCTCATCCAACCTGGCTGTGAACACTGCCAGGGTTGAGGAAACCACTTCATACTCAAACCAGCTGTGAGTTTCCCCTCTAGGCTACCTGTATCCTACTGCTGCTGAGCAGACTAGGAAAAGAGTGTTCCAGAAAGGGCCATGCAGAAGAATAAAGCAGCAGGGTGGAGCCAGGAGTCGCTGCCTCTCACAGGAGCAAGTTACTGCAGCTTAGCTGAACGCGGTAACTTGCTCCTGTGCGAGGCAGCAGCTCCTGTGCTTGCTCTCTGGCCAGACCTATGGCAAACTGTGCAGGAACACACACTGACACTTCAGCCCCAGCCAACAGCACAGAGGTCAGATGGGCTTGGAGAGCAGAGTATGGAGTGAAACATGCAGTATGTGTGCAGGACAGGGGCTGAAAAGAGATAACTGGCACTGGAAAGGTGGAATGTGCTGATGGAAAATCACAGAATTACAGAATTAGTGAGGTTGGAAGGGACCACAGTGGGTCACTGGTCCCTCCCCCTACTCCAGCAGGGCCAGCCTAGAGCTCATGGCTCAGGGCTGTGTCCAGAGGGGACTGGAATATCTGCGGGGAGGAGAATCCACGACCTCTCTGGGCAATCTGTTCAGTGCTCAGGGACTGCACAGCAAAGAAGTTCTTCCTCCTGTTCAGGTGGAACTTCCTGGGCATCAGTTTGTGCTGTTCCCTCTTGTTTGATTGGTTTCCCCACTGAGCAGAGTCTGATCATCCTCTTGGCACCTCCTGTTCATGGACTTGAATCCATTCCTGAGGTCCCTCTGAGTTGTCTCTTCTGGAGGCTGAACAGCCCCAACTCCCTCAGCCTTTGCTCATCCCTGAGGTGCTCCAGTGCCTTCAGCATCTTCCTTGCCCTGCCCTGGCCCTGCTGCAGGAGCTCCATGTCCCTCTGGCCCTGAGGAGCCAGAACTGGACACAGCACTCCAGGTGTGACCTCCCCAGGGCTGAGCAGAGGGACAGGATCACCTCCCTGACCTGCTGGCAATGCTCTTCCCAATGCATCCCAGGATTCCATTGGCCCCTGAGCCACCAGGACACACTGTTGACCAATGATGACCAATAAACTGGTATATGTGCTTGAGGTGTCTGAGTTCTCAGGAGGAAAACTGCCCTGCAACAGGCATTAGTAGGCATGCAGAGCTGCCTACAGCAATGCTTCAGTTACTCATTACTCCTAGAAAACAGAACATGGAACTTCTTCCATAAATTTCAACCAGAACCCTCAGAAATCCCAGAGCTGATGACAATTTATCAAATAATATCATTTAGTATTTTATGAGGCAATCCTAAATTTTAACTTGACATACATCATATTTGAAGAACAGTTCCTCACTCCACGTAAGTGTCTTGACCAAAGAATCAGAGAATCACAGAATTTTAGGGGTTGGAATGGAGCTGAGAGCTGACCCAGCCCCAAGCCCTGCCCTGGGCAGGGACACCTCCCAGCAGAGCAGGTTGCTCAAGGCTCAGCCAACCTGGCTGTGAACACTGCCAGGGTTGGGGCAGCCACAGCCTCCCTGGGCACCCTGGGACAGGGTCTCACCACCAGAACAGGCAAAACTTCTGCCTAACATCTAACCTCAATTTCCCTCCTTCAATTTGTGCCCATTGCCCCTTGTGCTGTCCCTGCAGTTCTTGACCTTGACAAACAATCTATAATTCCAGATGTTCCCAAAAATCACTTATCTTCATTTGCTGCATTTATGTCTAGTGCTGAGAATACCTTAATGCTTGTCCAAACCTGTTTGGCTTTGCCTTACAGGCAAATCACATAAAGAGCATTTTGACCACATTTACATATAACCCATCCATAAAAACAGAAAGGAAAAGGAAGTAGAAACAAAAAGAACCTATTAAACAACCATGCCCATTCCTCCACCGATGGAATATTACTCCCTGTAGTATAATGAGCAATTTGGCCAGGCTGGCCATAAATTATTTGGAAAATGAGGCTGTTTGCCTTTTCCTTTGGGAGCTGATTACATAGTTCAAGAGATTTCACTATTCGAATCTATTCCTGATAGCAAACATCAGATTTTCTTTATGAATCTTATCCCTTTCATCTCACTGAAATATAGGGCAGGAGTTAGGAACTATTCCCAACTCTGCTTGGATTTATCCATGTATCACAAAGCAAGAGCAACACACAGAGCTCTGCAGTGGACTCAGTGCACCACTATAAACCCACATTCTGCTCCAAGACTCCGTAGGGTCCTTTCACCTTAGCCATCCTTTAGCACAGGATTTAGACACAATCCTAGCAAATCCAACACCCAGAGCTAAGGGGAGAACTGACACCACTACACACAGCTTTGTGTCAGGAGACTTCAGTAAAATGAGGAGTCTCACTACAGAAATTTTCAAGTCAAAACAAGGAGATTCTAAGTGTCTGAGGAGCTACTTAAGAAAAGTAGATTTCTAAGAGAAAATAAGATGAGCAAGGAATAAATGAGATCATGACAAAGAAATCTCAAGCACATCCAAGTACAAAGCTGGTAAAAATTCAGTAGATTCATTTGACCATGTGGAAATACGGGAGACAGGGAAACTGGTAAAAAGGTAGTGGATTTATTTGTACCCACTGAGAAAATATAGGCATCTAGTCAGGAACACAATTATTTTACCTACCAAACTGAAATGCCTCAAGCAATAGAGGTACTAAAAGAAAAGCTCTGGGGATACATTGGCAATTAAGGTGAAATAAATCACCAAACCCTGATGCAGCAGATCCAAACCTTTGGACATTTTGAATATGAAGGGTCTGAATTGCTAGTAAAAAAAAAAACCCCAAAAGTCAATTTTTAATAGCCAAACAGGGTCATTGCCACAAACCTCCCCAAGTCCTGCCCTTCAGCACAGCTCTGGTCAGCATGGCCACACATGGCAATGCTGCTGAGAACTCACACGGTGGCTGCATCTGCCTCTCTTCTGATCAGGTTCATGAGGGAGGAGTGGGGGGACAGCAGAGGCACCACACTGACACAACCCACTGCCACTGCCACAAGGCTTCTGTGCCACTCTTCTCCTACAGCCATTCACTTCAACCCCCCACACTACCATGGCTACTCACTGCCATGGATCAAACCCTGATGAAGAGACTGGACAGGCTAAGGCCAAGGGAAGAGGAGGCTCAGGGGAGACCTTCTCACCCTCTGCAACTCCCTGCCAGGAGGTTGGAGTCAGGTGGGGGTTGGTCTCTTCTCCCAGGCAACCAGCAGCAGGACAAGAGGGCACAGACTCAAGCTCTGCCAGGGGAGGGTTAGGTTGGAGATTAGGAAGAGATTTATTCCAGGGAGAGTGCTCAGGCATTGGAATGTGCTGCCCAGGGAGGTGGTGGATTCCCCATCCCTGGAGGTTTTCAAGCTGAGACTGGATGTGGCACTTAGTGCCATGGGCTAGTGACCACGGGAGGGGTGGGCTCAATGATCTTTGAGGTCTCTTCCAACCAGGTTGATTCTACAAGTGACTATAACCAACTGTTATAGTGTGTATTAGTGACCAGAAAAAGACATGAGTAGAGGAATTTGCTGATGAAGCAAGTTATGAGGCAAAACCTGGCAACTTTAGCTAAATTGCAAAGTTTATCACTTTGAAAGGAAGCTGATACTGTATTTAGAATCACCCAAACAACCTCAGCGTTACTTTCCTGGGGGATGAAAGGTATGTGATCCTCTGGGTATGGATGAGGGAAAGGTCCTGGCACCATTTCATTAAGGAATCTATCAGAAGTGTGTGAGCCTGGCAACTAAAACTGTTCTTTCCTAACATTCCAAAGCCTGACTTCAAAGCTCAGTGAACTTTCTTTCCATGGAGGTTTTGTCATTCCTTTGTCCTTGATCCAATTAAAAACCCAAACCAAAAAAAAACCCAACAAAAAACCCCACTAAACCCCAACCAATCAAAGAAAAAACCCAAAGCACAAAGTAACCCCAAACCTCTGTCCTGCACAACTGTTCTAAATCATCAGAGCAGAGCTGGAAATTGAAAGACTTGGAAATTTTAACACAGGTTGTTACTACTCCAACAGCACAACAAAGAAGTGGCAGCAAAGCTCTGCTGGGGTGATCTCGTCTGGCTATAATTCTCCCACTCTGCCCCTCAATTGTCAGCACAGATGCTGAGTGTTTTCTGCTCCTCCCAGTGCCCTGCATGCCACCCCAGACCTCAGGGGTACCCTGAGCACAGCACTTGGCACCAGAAACCGTTTAAATATGCAGGGCAGAGCAGAGATTGATCAGCTGATCTGTGTTTCACTTCTCCTAACAAAAGAACAAGGAGCCAATGAATTATGCCAACTGGGGGAGAATTCAGATCTGATAACTACTCAGCACTAAACAGGTAATTAGGCTGGAGCTCATTGCTGCTGCCCTGATGTGCAGGAGAGACAGGGACTGCACATGCAGGTGCTTAACCAAAACATCTAAAGACTGACAATTTCCCCTTAAAAGAAAACAGCAGATAAAATTCACATGTCTACATGGATTAGAGATATAATCAGCATGAAAATTCCCACCTTCTTACTGAAGGTTCTGCATGTGAAGGCACCATGAAAGAGCAGCCTTAGCCACACTGCCAGATCACTCCAACTGATTTCCTTCTCTCCCTGTTCCCCCCACCTTGAATCGTTTGTTCAAAATTAATCCTTTACTAATTAATCATGTCCAGCCAAAGGAAGGACTGAATTGCAGTCTACAAACCATTCAGGAATGGGTTCGTGGGGGATGTGGGCAATGGGCACAAATTGAAGGAGGGGAATTGAGGTTAGGGTTAGGGTTAGGGAGAAGTTTTGCCTCTTGTGGTGGTGAGACCCTGTCCCAGGGGGCCCAGGGAGGCTGTGGCTGCCCCAACCCTGGCAGTGTTCACAGCCAGGTTGGCTGAGCCTTGAGCAACCTGCTCTGGTGGGAGGTGTCCCTGCCCAGGGCAGGGCTTGGGGCTGGGTGAGCTCTCAGCTCCATTCCAACCCCTAAAATCCTATGGTACTATGGAATTTCTTGGGCAGCAATTTTTCAGGTAGCAATAAACAGAGAAATTAGTATTCTGCATTCTGAAGCACTAAGAAACACAGCTGAAGAACCTGGAGAAGAGGCTCAGGGGTGACCTCCTGGCTCTCTGCAACTCCTGCCAGGGCTGGAGAGAGGTGTGGGATGTGTGTCCTGCCAGGGCTGAGGGAGAGGAGAGAGGGAATGGCCTTGAGCTGAGCCAGGGCAGAGTCAGATTGGATGTGAGGAGAAATGTTTTGCCTGTTGTGGTGTTGAGGCCCTGGGATATTGCCCAGGGAGGTGGTGCAGTCACCATCCCTGGAGGTGTTTCAGAGGTGTCTGATGTGGCACTGGAGGATCTGGGTTAGGGTTTGGGGGCTCCAGCAGGGACAGGTTCATGGTTGGACTGGATGATCTCAGGTCTTCTCCAACCTTGATGGTTCTGCTCCATGATTCTATGACCAGGAAGCATCAGCATCTCATGGAGCTGCTTCCAGTAAATATTTGACCCACTATAACCATTTTGCAAGCATTCCACATGCTCCCAGCATTCCTAGTCCCTCCTCTCCCAGTGCAAATTTTCACTCTTTATTTAAAATTACTAATCCATTTTGTGCCTCCCTCCCTGAAGAGCTGAAGGAGCTCAGCCCTGGGTGATGAGCAACCTGCAAAACTCTATCTCTCCCATAAACTGTGCGAAAAAATAATTGAATTCTTCACAAGAATTGCTGCACTATTATCACAGAAAGAGAAGCATCTTTTCATTGACTGTCCTGAATGATGAATTTTTATTATGTAGGGCACAAGTGAAAGAGCAATTATGATTAAATGCAAACTGCAGAGGACAAAAAAATTAGTTACTTCCATTCCCTGGCTGATAACTACTGATTTCAGTGGTATCAGGGTGACCTGCCCTGGCTCTTCTTTCATCTCTCTCTGACAAGATTTATGTAATGTAAATTATTAACTTATTAATTAACAAATGTACAGTAAAGCAGATTCTTTTTTCTTCCATTTTGCAATATGCCTCCAAGACATCATTTTTCTACTGCAAGCAATTTTGCATGTCCTCCTGGACTATAATTTCCCCTTGTAAAACAAGGCTGCTAAAAAAAACTACAGCACCGTGGGTCAGTATATTTGGATTTTCCAAGTAGAAAATCTTCTTTTTTTAAGTGGAATTATAAGCTACCTGCATGGGTAATAATCCTTTTAAAGTGATACAGCTAACTGAAATTGAGTACAGGTATCACAAACAAAAATAATTCAAGTAGTTCATTATAAAAACTGAACTTAATTCAGGTCTGATTTAAGGTAAGAAAAAATCCCTAGGGAAAAAGAGTATGTTTGCTTAGACCAAGCTGGGAAAAACAAGGCCTGGAGCATGGAAGTTAACCTCAAGTATGAAGAAAGACTTTGCTGGCTCAAAATTTGGCCCTTTTAAGACATATATAT
>NW_008660431.1:0-12778 GCF_000695815.1 Acanthisitta chloris
TTCACCTGACTGCCAGGATTTCTGGAATATTATACATAGTGGCTTAGCGACTTCATCAGCCAATTCCCTCAGGACCCAAGAATGAATCTCATCAGGACCCATGGACTTATGCACATTCTGGTTCCTGCGATGGTCTCAAACCTCATCCTGTTCTACAGTGGGTTTAGGGATTTCATCATCCCAATCTCCACCTTTACCCTTTTCTGTCTGCTCAGAGTGGCTAGAACATTTGGAGTTGAAGACTGAGGAAAAGAAGTCATTAAGAACCTCAGCCTTTTCTATATCCCCAGTAGACAGTTCTCTCATTTCCTTCTGGAGACATTGTCCCTAGCCTTCCCTTTACATGCAGCATACCTGTAGAAACCCATTTTGTTATCCTTAATGTCTCTGGCTAGCCTTAATTCCAACTGTGCCTTAGCTTTCCTGACTGTGTCTCTAGCTTCTCTTATAGCATCTCTATATTTTTCCCAGTCCATTTGTTCTTCCTTCCACCTCCTAAAGGCCTCTTTTTTTCCCCAGAGTTTCCCCAGCACTTCATTATTCATCCATCGAGGCCTTCTGGCATTTTTGCCCAATTTCCTCCATGCCTGGATGCATCAGTCCTGAGCTTGGAGTAGCAGATCCTTGAATATCCTTGCATCTCAAACTCCACTGTCTTGCGGTTGCTACAGCCAAGGCTGCCTTGGAGCACCACATTCCTCACAGCTCCTCCCTGTTGGTGAGCACAAGGTCCAGCACAGCACAAGATATCCTTGCCCTCGGCAAAGGGGTTGCACTAGGTGATCTTTGAAGGTGCCTTCCCAGCCAAACCTTTCTATATTTCAAAAATTTAGACCTTAATAAATTTGCTGAGCAGGCCAGTGTTCCTCCATGACAAAGAGCCAGACTTTCAAAAACAAGAAAAATTGTAGACGGACAGAATATATGACATATTATTTTGTTATAGTTATGAGGGTGGCTTGCAACTTAAAGCAGGCAAATAGGTAGATTTTTAAGTCACCATTCACTAAATGTTGCAGATGTACTCCTTTGTGAGAACTTCACTAGGAGCTTGATGGCAGCAGCTGTTGATGTACCATTGCTAGTTTCAATCTCTCTCACTCTAGAGGGAAAAGCCTTCTTCTAGACTGCGACAAATGACCATGCACCAGTTAAACTCTAAATTCCTCTTAAGATGTGGTATTTGGTATTGAAATCTTCATGTGCACTTCAGACCAGGAAATTGTTGGTTATAAGTCAAACATATCTCAAATAAAAATTGCATCTGTTTGGTGGTCATGCCTATTTGGGTTCCTTTTCTTATGTAGGTGATTACTTTCTTAGAAATCTAGTAATTGTGATATGTTCTTGCAAATCTTATTTTATAAAAATGCTCAATAGCTAACACAAACTGTCCACCTAATAAGGTTAGTCTTCTACTACAGAAGACAGAGAAATGACAAATTTCATGATTCCTAACCTAGATTTTATCTATTTGGAGTCAGGATTGGCTGGAAAAAAAAGTTAGTGCTCTGCTGGACAGCAGACAGTGTATAATAAATACTGCAAAGCTCTGCTCTGAGGACACCAGTGAATACATTTCTCCTGAGGGTCAAAATTAATATCTATGATGGCAAACACTATGATGTAATCCTGTCCTGACTGACATCAAAGGAAGCTTTTCTCTTAGTTTCAGTAGAGCCAGAATTTCTTCTGACGAGTCCTGCAGCAATGACAGGAGAGTATTTTCCACTGAGCTAGCAAGACAATAATTTCAGTGGTAAAATGGATTTGCACCCACTGTATTTATCTCATCCTTAATGCTTTTAATTCATTGAAAAGGCTTAAGCGAAGGCTTTACCCTGCTCAACTTGAAAAAAATAATTGTGAATGATGGTAATGGAAAAGTAATTTTTTTTTCAGATTTCTATTGCAATGACAGCTTTGGTAAAAATTCCAGAAATACCATTCTATATACATCCTGTCCATCTCTTCTTACCATACAAATGAAAAGATTATGTAAGAGCTTCTGTTTAATGTCCTCCACTGTCTGTTAAACATTCCAGAAAAAGAAGCTATTTTTCTTGAAACAAGGAGGTTATTGGCCCAGATGGCATAAACCTCACATCTACAATGTCAACAGTAAAAATTACTGCTGAAGGCTTGAAAGTACTGTTTGCCCATGTGAATTCAAAGGCATGGCCCCTTTTTATCTATATGTTTTTCATGTTCACTGTTATGTGAAAGTCCGATTAAAAGCTTTTCAAAATAACCTGAGTGTGTAATTAGGGGGCATACAACTACCATCCTGAGGTTAATATCCTCACAAACATGCAAAGTACAAATCTAGCAGAGAACCAATCTGTTTCATAATTCATTTCCAGTGTCTCTCCCATGCACTTAAGTGCTTACAGTGTTTTACAGAATGATACAGTCATTGTTGGTTTATCAACAAGAGAATGAGGAGTTGTTGAGATATTAATGTTATGCATACTAATAAGTTACCATTAATATTAATAAGTTGCCATATTCATTTTTATCTGTATTTGAAGACAAATATTTCACCCAAAAGTCAAGGGATTTTTTTTTCTCCCTTAATTGTAAAGACAGTCCTGTGCCATGATGCAAAAAGATGTTTGTATACAGTACACTTTGGTAAGTCATAAAGCAAATGGTAGTTCTAAAGAAATTAATGGCATTAATTTTCAATTTGTGGGTTTGAATTATGTGTAAATGGTTTGAGGCAAAAGTCTGCTCCTGAAAATACTCAAAAGTGAAACACTACCAAATACTGATAGGAATTGAATAACCTATGCATTTCTCCATTATATTCAGAATAAAACCATTATTCAAGGAAGGAATTCTATATGATTTTTTTTACTGAAAACTGAAAACTGAAGATGAAAAGCTCTGCCAAAAATGCCTGCAGTCATGAAATGGCAGCATTAAATGGATGTAAGTTCTGGCTGAAAGGAATAGATACATAGCTTTGATAGCTGTATTTATGTCCATAAGATGTAGAAACTTAAAGCTCTCTTCAAGGAGTAATCATGAATACTCATTTTACAGATTCAGACAAAGGTTAGTGTGAAAAATAAAATTCACCCAATGACCTGTACTGAACCGTGAAAGATGGGACTGTGGCTTCAGATCATTTGGCTTCAGATCGTTTAGCTGTCATTTTGCTGCCTCTGCACTTGTCTGTATTTCCTTTTCTATCAGCCTGATCATCACATTATTTGTGTATGAATAGAAGGTTTCTTCAGTCTCATTTACCTCATTATCTCTCACAATTCATTCTCTGCTTAGGACATCAAAGGTTTCAAAAAACAATGAACTTCTGTACACACTAAAACCAGAGCAGAACATATCCTATTGAGGGAGACATATCCATAGACAAAGATAAAACTGTAAAATAATCTTTTAGAAGTTACTTAAGTAAGTTTAGATCTAAATTTAAATTCAAAAAATAGAAAGGGAAATGGGAAGGGGAAATGCTGAGATTGTTTCATGGAAGCAAGAAGGAAAATTGCCTTGGTACATGTCTTTTCTGTACTGTTACTTCTCCCTGATAACATTCCATGTTAAGTAGTTTATGTTAGAGATTCTGCTGGGGTTTTTTTCCCTTTTGTGGGGTGGGGGTAGTGTTTCTTTACGTCCTTGTCATTTATTTTGACTTTATAAGTGATTGACATGCATTTATGAGAAAGAGAAAACACATCTTGAACAAAAAGGTGGTGAGTTCAGTCAGCAATAATAAATAACATGCCATTTCAGTAAGAAGATACAGCAGAGCAGACAGAGAATTCTTCTAGAGAGATCAAAACCCCTCCATCGTGTTTATTCTGCTTTGTCTTTCCCAAACAGAGGCATAGGGTTTTATGTTATGCTGATAGAGTAGGAGAGATTCTATTAGAAGTGGGTTTTCTGGGAGTGCATCCAACACTTGAAAGTGAGCCAGTGGATCAGAGAGTGCTCCCTGGACGGTGCAGTAGGTGAGCTGCTGGAGTTGATTGCATGGTTCCTGCCTTATCAGCCACTGGTTGGAGTGGAGCAAGAGCACAGTGGTAGAGCCAGTGCTTTATTAAAAGCTCTGTCTCAAAAAAAAAGAAGGAGCAATCAAGACAATGTACATTTGGCAATGGGATTCAGGATCAGCTTTGGGGTCCCTTCTGCAAGAGAGGGGTTTAAAAGCTGCTCCTCTCTGCCTTCAGTGGTACAAAATACTGTGATAAAGCAGTGATAAGATATTGATAGCGAAGTGTCAATGCAGTCACATGAATGAAGAATTTCTTGTGCCACTGAATGATAAGGAAACAAATGACAAGGAGAAAGTGAAGATCTGCCTGAAGGGAAGAAAGCCATATCACAAATAATGAAAGATTTCAATCAAGAGGAGAAGACGGGCAAAACCTGGCTCCCTTCCTATCCTTTGTCCCATTGCTCTGGGTACAGGAGCAATGTTTATCAACATGAATAGTATAAATAATTCTATGAACACATGTTCTTCATAAGTGGCAAAGATCTCTAGAGGACAGTGCATTAAATTGTGGGTATTATCTATCCAAACCAAAAATCAGAAAAGCATGAAATTAGTAATTGACTCAATTTAAAAGCATGAAATTAGTAATTGAATCAATTTACCTCATTTCTTAGCAGCCTAGACCTCTGTTTGAATATTGCCCAATGGAATTTCAAATGGTAGTGACATGGCGTAGCATGACACAATTAACGCCTGTTCCCCCTACTGTACTACAAACCACCCATATCTCCAATTAGGTTAGTTCTAATCTAATATGCATGCTTTCACCACTTCTAGTGACAATAAAATATGACTGTTTCCTCCTTCCTTCTCTGATGCCAGACTTGTTTTATCAAGTAGCTGATTTTCCTAATAGTATTCTGGCATTTGCATATAGGGTACTGATTGCATTCTCTTCCTGACTATCGTCCACTTTATTGCTGTGTGCTGTACTGTAGATCACATCCAGTCACAATTAACTGTGTCACTTTGTACACAAGGTACAGTAATGGCCTGAACAGACATTTGACCATAACACATTGCCTACCATTTTACAATATAAATGATACAATTTAACACTTCATACACTTATCTCCTGTTTTTCCAACCAATATTTGGCTTTGCCATTTTTCTTCCTAACTAACTTAAAATGGAAGTTTTTTGTTTCTTACTCTGAATTAACCTTGACAACATACTAGATACTCAAAAAGCATTTTGATTGCTGCCTGTAAACAGGCAGGTAGGGCCTGATTCACAGGCTATCAGGAAAAAACAGGCAACTGTCTGTTGATATTGTGGGGTTTGGTTTAGATCCCTAGAAATGCCCAAACATCAGTGTCATTGTACTCATATTACATGCAGTGTTTTAAAATAAATTATTGAAAAGGATGAAATAAAATGAAGCAAGGTGCTATTTTTTTTTTTTTTTTTACTTTGGATAAAAGGATTGTAATGGCAATCATGACCTTGGCATTGGGAATTTCCTGGGGATTTAATAACCAGCCAGGGGGTAATGGCCCTTGGCTTTGCCTCAGGCCATCAGCTATCCCAGCTGGATATTAATCCCTACAAAATGCTCTGTACATCAATTATTAATGTCTGAAGTTTTGTGTAGGCAAATTCTGGTTTTATTCCACAGTTTAAAATAAGCAAATACAAGTATAGATTCAAAATCTAGTAAAAATGTCACACTGAAAAAAAATTAGTGGCAATTCATGTTTTTATATTGCTAAATAACTAACAGTATTGTATGTAAGAACTGAGCTAACTCATGGTGACTCTATTCATTCCAGCCAGCTCTTGATCAGGCCCAAGAAATACTTCTCTGACGATAGATTTTATTATGTCATAATGGAAATTTCTTGCATACAGATATCCTATAATGGCAAAAGTGATTACCAGTTCCTGTGTTTCCTTCAGGATTCAGTGCTTTTTCTTTTTTTTCCCTGCACTGAATTTTGATAATAATCTTATCCTCAGAATGAAGAAACCCACAGCAAAACTATTCTATCTACGGCTACATAAAACCTTTTTTTCCTTTAGGAGAATTACTCTGAATTTCAGTTTGAAAAAGCCTAGAAGGAAATAGAGGTGATTTTCATGTACCTGTTCTGGCTCAGATTTAAGTTTTTCTATATGGAGAAAAAGAATCTTTGAGAAAGACCACAAGTTATTGATTGAACTGCTTTACATTATCATGAAGAGCTTCTAGTAACAGGAAGAAAGTAGTAAAAAAGAGGAAAGGTGTACTTTTATGTCATACAATGATCTTTCTATCTTGTGTGGCTTCAAAATAAGTAGATCTATGATTGCAACTGCCTATTTGCTTGTTTTGTTAAAAAATTGAGGATGGTGTTTTGGCAAAATAAGGAGTCACACTATACATTTTGTTTTATAATGTAATACCTGAGGGTTTTTTAGTACCGGTTCCATGAGTTTTCATTTCCTATCTACAGAATATTTACTGTGCACATTTTATAATTAAGCAATGACAAGCAATACACTTCTGTAAGATTATAACATGCCTCTGGCAGTGTTATATGGGCCAAGGTCATATCTAGAATTACTTTAATCACCCAAGTAAAATAATTGCTTGGAAATACACTCCCTGCGACGTCTTATTGCTAATAGAATTATAGCTGAGTCACACAATACAAGCTATAGTCAAGCCTGGATAAGTAATTTTAATATAAGGGCTCTTTTTTTTTAGCTGCTTGTAACTTGCAAACATTGATCTTTCAAGCTTACCCGTGACTGGTAGAAGCTCTGCATTGCTGAGGTGTTCAAAGCTACTTCACAGAACACATTTTTATTGATAACCACACCCATTAGTTTGGCAAAAGTAATCATTAAAATGCTATTTAATCCAGGAATGTTTGTGATGGCTTAATAAGGAAACAAAAGGCAAAACAGTAAGTCTAAACCACAAGATCCCAAAGTTAAGGAGAATTCCTGGACATTGCACAGGTATACCCAAACTTCTGTTTCCTCTACCTACAGGCTGTCACCCTGCTCCTGAGATCCTGTCAAAAGTGCCTTTTCTTCCTTCAGGCTGGCCAGCTTTGACCAAGTGTGACTTATGAGTGAGCTCCTATACAGGGAAGAGCCAAGGAGGAAGCACTGGTGAAATGAAGACATTGGCATTGTGAAAACTTTGCTTATGTTTCCGAAAAAAGTAGCATCAGGTACATCTGCTTAACATTGGTACACACAGGTCCTTACAAGCCAAGATGAACAGCTTTTCAGATTTGGGTAACTCAAGTCTGAAGACTGTTGCTGAGATTTTGATGTACATCTGAAGATGGCACGAAAACCCATGCACAGGTATAAGAGAATGAATCTGTTTTGGGGCTTAAGACAATAACAACTTAGAAGAGTTGTAGTGACACTTCTAGGCACAAGGAACCGGAGTAGGTTAAGCCTACACTACTAAATGACCAAGAGAGAGGCTGACAATTAAAATCCCACATTAAAGCAAGGATAAATTGTAAAAGCTATCCTGACCATTCATGAAAACAAATCAGCACCATAACAAAACCCTGAAAGTCTCTTTTTCGGAGTCATAAATAGGTACTATTATAAAACTCCTATTGTCTGATTAATATAAAACTAATTATGTGAGACATGTCAGTTATGATTGCAGCAGAGGAACCACCTTCTGTCTTTCCAGTGTTCTGTACATCAGCAAAGAAAGCCATGATATTTTTATTTTGCCTAAGTCATAGCCTACTCATCTTCATGTATTTTTTCTTTAAACCTGTGTTTCACAAAGGATAACAAGATCATGGCCTATGAACTGATCAAGAAATGGCTAAGTAACAAATACCCCATGGCAATTCCAGCACCAGAGCATTATGTGGCCCTAAGATACCCTTAGCAGAAAGTATGGAGCCCTCTAGAAATATTTAAGAAGAATACACAACATCCTCTAGAGGTTACATGAACAATGAATAAAGGGTTGGAGTTTTTTTTCTTTTTAAACAAAAAGCTCTTCACAACAAAAGCTCCTGTTTATAACTTCATTATCTATGACTTCCTTTTGAAGAAGCTCCTCTGAGATGAGAAAGAGGCCAGTACTGTATTTTACTGTCTAGCTAATCTCCATGTCATAATCTTAATGCTCCAACTGTTCTTGTCAGGTGGAATTATTATTTCTCCTCTTTCAACTTCAAAGGATTTTTTTGGTATATGCCTGGAATTAAGGGAATATAGTCACATACTTTGAAATTTTACATGTCAAAATCTATTATAGTTTGCATTTTCTTGTGAAGCAATTAGATTCAAGCAACTGGGCTGCCTGAATAGAGATAACCTGCACTTCCGTAGTATTATATATTTGAGAACATTTCCAGAGGTGTTTAGATCATTTGAATTCTTCTGCCTATATTCAACATCCTGTGAGCATGGAACCACTATTATCCCTGGTTTTCAGGTAGGAATACAGGAGAGTTTATGATTTGATCAACAGGAAGTAATCAAATTTAAGCCTCTTAATTCCCAACAGCTACTCTTTTTCACATTTATTCAGCTTCATTTAACATTGCCTAAAGACGTGCCAGGGATAGAAGGAAGATGTGAATATTGAGGACAGAAAAGCAATTTTATATTTACCAATAGGAGTTAAAATTCACTCAGAAACTTTGTGAAATCAGGTATTTATGGATAGATCATGAACTTTGAGAAAAATTATAATAATGATCATGAATCTGGAAGGCATGTCAGGATTGAAAAGGTGTGAGATTGTTTACTGCTGAGAAAAGAGGGATAACAGCTGTCACAGTAATCGTGTATGAAATAATGATGACATATAAAGTTTCTCACATGGTAGCATGAGAATAAAAACGAAGCAAAACAAAAGTGTTTTTTCATAAAGACATATTATCTGACTGAAGAACTGATTGCTGCTGACATCCAGAATACAAGATTCAGAGACATCTATACAGAAAATAGAATTTTGCTATGATAAATAATAGTAATAAAAATATGGAAATAAATTACACTTCTGGGTTTAAAACAACCTTTAAGTATTAGTGATCAGTGTCAGATTATCCTACACAAGCCATCTGTTGGGTTATTATAATCATCTTTAAAAGCATTTTACATAGGGTATTGCCAGAAGAGAAGGAACTTGGATCAGAGCCAGTATTACTATTTCTATACTCTTGTGCAGAACTATCTGAAGAAGTGAAGCCATTGCTTCTTGCCATGCACCCTGAGAGAACACAACCACACATTTCTGGGAGAGATGGAATTCCTGGAAAGATACTGTCTTCCTAAAATAACAACAGAATGTAGAAGCCCCATTTGCAGAATTAAATAAAGCCATCTCTAAGGATGGATCTGTAAGGATCACATTAGGAGAAGTCATTATTTGAACAATGCAAACTTATTTTAATGGGAATTGATAAACAGAAGAAATATGATCTATCATACCTGAACATAAAATTTCATCCATTCCGGGTTCTCTTTTCTGATACCTTAGCACAGGACAGAAATACTCATATGTATGCTAGTCAATATCTAAAAATTTCATATCAAACTCTTCACAGAAATTTCCTAAGAATTAAACAAATTAAAATTTGCTGAAGTCCACACAGTTTGCACACCAGTCCTAGGCTGTAGGTATTGTTGCTTCTAATAGTTTTAAAATTATTTAAAGAAGCAAATAAAAGCGAGAAAGAGACAACAGGGTGAAGCCTAAAATTAAGATATTAGCAAACAACTGGGTTGTTAGTATTTCTGATACAGCAGGGAAAAGAGTTTAAATATTACTGTCACTGTAATTCAGCATCCAGCATCATATGTTTTCTAACATAGCCTCACATGGGTATGGTCACATTCAGATATGAACACATATCTTTATAGGGCAACAAAGGGATGATCATAAACCAAAATAATCCCTGGGAGTGGCATAACATAAACAGCAATCTGGAGCGAGCTGTAGCATATACTGCTATTTTAAGATTATCCATTACAGGCTTGATTCTCTGTTTCACTAGGTAGTAGTTTCTTTATGACACATTTTCAAACTGAATCCAAAAAAAAAAGTTTAGAATCTAAATCTGTACAGCCCCCTACTCCCACTAGAAGTAACTCCTGAGAACTGCACTCCTGTTAAATACAGGCAAGAAAATGCCACATGCTAACAGGCTTAGCAAGTGGTGATTTAAGATGACTGCTTTAGAAAAAAGTGCTCATGTCTAATAGCCATCACCTTCTCCTTGTTGTGCTTATCTGTCCCATTCATTTCATTCCATTATGCTTTATTCCACTCCATTCATGTGCCATGAGAAAATAACTTGCAGAAAGATGCCGAAGCATTATATAGGTGAAACAAAATCATTCATCATGGTAAAAGTTGAAACTATAGATGAAAAACTGAAAAGTCCAGAAAGATCAGATGGATTTAGGGAGTGATAGCTAACATAGCAATTATAATTCACAGTCAATAAATATGAATGAAGGCCAAAAAACCCCAAACATAACCCAATGCTGGATTTGATTTAGCTGTTAACCATAGAAGTCATGATGGCGAACAGATTGTTGGGAGTTATTGGGAAAGGAGTCTGGGTGTAAACAGAGACATATTAAACTGCTTGTAGATCTTTGGTGTGCCTGCACTGTAATTACTGTATGCAGTTCTGGCTATGCTGTCTGAAAAAATCATATGGTACAAGTAATAAAAACATAGAAGGCTGACAAGTGTGTGCAAGGGGTACAGAACAAGTTCTGCAAAGGAAAGTGACTAGATAGTCTCCAATGAATAGAGAGGCAATGGGAAGGGGACTTGAAGAGAAAGGAAATCAGAAATGATGTGAAGCTGATCAGTCAAGAACTGTTATTCACAATACAATAATTGGGGCCAACTTAAAAAGTAAGATAATAGTTTTAAAAGCAAATGAAAGGAAACATAGTTGTGGGTTTTTTTCACAGCAATGTGAAACTGATGGCCATACAATGTTCAAAATGCAAATAAACTACAACATACTTAGATGAATTAATAAAGAACAGATATACTAATGGCAGTTAAACATGACCATACAGATTACGATCTGGAGTAGGAAGTTCTGATGCTGCTGACTGTGGGGAGGGTATGCTGGCAAAAGATGAAATATGACTTCATTTTAAATCGTTTCTGGAAGTACCTTGGATCAGTTGCTTCCAGAGACAGGACACTGAACTAAACCAGTTTGGCGACTCAGAAAGGCAGTTGGATCTAATGACCCACTTGTATTTTCTTAATATTCAATATCTGAACAAACACAGTTTCAAGTTAATACTGCCATAATATTTTAATTATATTTACTTTATTGCCTCATGTATGTCATAAATATATTAGCTTTGCTTATTTGTAAGTGAGCTGGATATAATTCAAGATAACACACAAAACCATCTTGTATGTACCCAAAATTGGGTTGGGGTGGATTGTTTACAGGCTAAAATTATTCTGTCATTTGAAATTTCTAGGGCCTTTCTGGCTCTAACTGAGCTTTTTTTCAGCTTTGCTTCTATCTAGGGCGACTCTCAGCTTGCCTTCCTAAAAGCTTTCACAGAATTGTTTCCAGCGAAAATCCTTCCTCTGCCGCAGGACTTGCTATCCCACACTGTAGTTATATATAGCATGCACAAGGTTGTCAGGGTAATGGAGGTTGAACTGACATGCCTAGAGTTGGCAGATATATTTTAGGCACCCCTACACTGTTCTGCCACTTAATTTAAACTGTGTTCAAAGTGGGCATAACCCCTGTTGCACAATCAAAGTGTGTTATATTCCACGATAATTTAGTTCCCTGTCTAAGCAGAACATTACCAAATCCAGCTGGTGAGTTATGTGTACAGCAAATGTTGGCCAAGCTTCAGAAAATTAAAAGTAACTTTGATTGGGGAGGGACAGACACAAGAAGCAAGCAACAATTTCAGAGGCAAAGTGTTGAAAACTACCCTGAAAAATTAAGAGTCTTAGAATATTTTGAGCTTGAGAATAGAAATTATATTTTTTTTAACATTCATTTGCAACATATTTCTTGGGAAAATTTAGGGCAATTCAAGGGGGACTAAAAACACAAAGCCATTTGATACTAGAGAAATTGAGTCTATAGAATATAAACTGCCAAAAAGTGACATATTAATGTTTTTATTTTATAAATGCTCCATAGAAAGTGGACAGTTTGGATGTTAGAGGGAAATTACAGTGGACTGAGAATACAAACAACTGAATGTTTATGAACTCTGCTGAAAACTATCCCATTGAAAACCAATTAGCAGTCTTGTCTACACATCTCTTTCAAAAGCCTGGTAGTAGAAATGTCTCTTTGTGTATTGATTTCCATTGACTCTCATACACTTGCTGCCATGTAAGCTATTTAAGTAAATGATTTTTTTTCCCAGGATCTACTTTTGAACATATTGAAGTGTTAAAACACAGCACCATTGTCTATAAAACCAAAATTCCCCATTAATAATATTGTGTACTACACCTCTATATAAAACAGAAAAAAAAAGTGTGTGTTTTCATGTGATTTTACACACATTAATTGTCCTGAGTGTAGACAAACAGCTCTCTACCATCCACCTGGGAAATAGTATTACATGGTAATTACAATGAAGAAGAAAATTCTCAGCTATGAATATGCCTATATTATCCCCCTATAAGGGGGAAGGGCTGGAAACCAGGCTTTCTAGAGATGAGCCTCAGGGTGGGCAGCCAGAATTAGGAGCTAAATCATCAGACTAGCTGAAGTGCATGTACATTAACACACACAGTATGGGTAACAAACA
>NW_008660432.1:0-1610 GCF_000695815.1 Acanthisitta chloris
ATGGCACCAGGGGCTGCGCAGCACTGGGGGGCTGAGGGAGGACATGGGGCTGCACAGCACTGAGCGACTGCACAACACCGTGGGGCTGGGCAGAGTGGGGGCTGTATGGCATCACAGAACTGTGTGGCACCGGGGAGGCTGCATAGGGACATGGGGCTACAAGGAGCCTTGGAGGGTGCACGGGGCTTTAGGGGGGGCACAAGGCCTGGTGACAGCACTGGGACTGGAGCGGCATGTGCATGAGGCTTGAGGCTCCAGGGGGTTGGGGTTTGCAGAAGCTTCAGCGTCCATAAGGGTTTGGGAGTGCTGAAGAACAAGGATTGCAAAGTTGGAGGTGCATGGTGGGGGGGCCAACATATGTTTTGGGGAGTTGCAAGGGACTGGGAGTTGTTAACAGGATGAAGGCACTGCAAGGGGTTGGGCCAGGGCTCATCTGGGGTCGTGGGAACAGTCAAGGGGCTGGAGCAGGGTGTGGGTGTCTGCAAGGGGCTGGGGGCTGCGGGGGCTGGAGCTGCAGTTGCCCAGCTTCCCTCTCCGGAGGCCAAAAAAAACCAAGCACTGGGGTTGCAGTTGGAGCAGACACACAGTCAGCCACAAGCCCCACAGGCACAGGTCTCAATGTCCCACATGTCCAACCCAGCCAGGCCTTGGGGTACCCCTCATCCCACTTGACCTCGGGGGTGCTCCAAGGGCAGCTGCATGGTGGGAACACCAGCAGGACCCTCCTCTACAGCAGTGCAGGGCAGTGGTGCACGTGTCCAACTCCCTGGTGTGCCCTTCCCGCATGCCTCTTGCCAGCTGGTGGGGATCATTAAATTTTTCCCTCCCCTCCCCAAGTCCTACTACTACATTGCTGCTTGCCGGTGCTCAGGGAACACAAGCCCCGTGAATTTCCCTGTGAATTTCCCTGTGAATTTCCCTGCGAGCTGCAGCCCTGCCTCTGTGTGTAATTACTGTGCTTGGCAGCTGCTTCCCTCTGCGATTGCCGAGCCTTTGCCGCCCGTATGGTGGATGTATTACTCATCCTCTCCTGCTTCCCAGGGATTGGGACCGTGGCAGCTCTGCCAGGCGGCGAGTCGCCACAGCACGGCTGGTGCAGGGCTACTGTCAGGGTGTTGGGTGGCACAGAACAGCTGGGGGCCCCTGTACAGCCAGTGTGTCACCCTGGTGTGGCTGATGACACTGCATGGGCACTGTAAGGGCTCCACACGGCCCTGGCATGGCCACTGCACAACTGCTGCATGGCCACTGTGTGACCATTGCATGGTCAAGAAATGACCATTGAGTGGCCTCTGTGTGACTGCTGCGTGGCCAGTAAATGACCTATGCATGGCAGCTGCATGACCATTGCATGGCCAGTAAATGATCATTGCATTAACAAATGAACATCATATAACCACTGAGTGACTATTTTATGGTCAGCCATTGACCATCATATGGCCTCTGTGTAACCAACACACAGCCTCTAAATGACCACTGCCTGGTCACTGCACAACCAAGGTCCCCCACATTCCCCCACTGCAGCATCCTGACCCAACCCCTCCACCTCAGCCGTTCCAACCTCCAGCTCTGCCTCTCTGTCCCTCATTCCCAGAGGGAGGCCCGCAAGG
>NW_008660432.1:1661-3824 GCF_000695815.1 Acanthisitta chloris
AGTGTCATGGCCCCACCAGCACAGGCCCACAAGCATCAAAGGAAAATCCACCCCTGCACACATCTGCACACACACCTCGCCTCACCCCTGGCTTTGCATGGGTGGCACTGTCAGGCACATGCAAATGTCAGCACCACGTGTGCATGGGGACACGTGCACTTGGACATGTGCATTTGGCCACTGGCATTTGGCACAGACCCCTGGTGGCATACAGGTTGAGGAGTTGTGGACCCCCAGCATCACCGAGGCAGCCTGAGAGCACTCCCAAGGCCTCAGAGTTCTGGGGTGTCAGCACAGGGTTCCATTGAGATCTGTCTGCTCATCAAGAGAGCAGGGACCTGACCATAGCAGTGACCTGCCCACAGCTGAGCCACCTGTGTCACACACCCAAGCAAGTCACTGAATACATCACAAAACCCACCTGTGAATGCCCAGCTGGTGCCATACCACGAGCCCATCCCCACCAACCTGCCAATGTCCTTCCCATGGGCACATCACAGGGACCTGCTGGGAAAAGCCACGACCTCTCCAGCACCTGGTTAATTTGGAATGTAGCTGAAGGATGCCACCAAATAAATAGTCACTGCCTTGGCACTGCTTGCCCCGGGAGCCCACAAGCTGCTCACACACCAGCAGGATGGGCAGGCAGAGCTGTAAGCCCCACAGGACAGAATGGGTGGGAGGGATCCCCACTGCACCCCCCCCGGCAGAGTTTGGGTGGCAGGGGCTGCTGCGTTCCTATTCCACACACGCAGCCTGTAATTTTGGTCTATTGAAGTCATAATTCACTACTGTGAAAATAAACATTTGTGTTAGTTCTCTATTTGGCAGCTTTCGACTGAATGGCAATCATTCCCTGCCCATGGGCTCACACGTGGCCTGGGACACTGGGGCAAAGCCTGGGCACCCGTGGCCGTGGCCGTGGTCACCTCCTTGCATGATCATCATTCTTCACACCCTGTCCCTGGGATCTCTGGATCCCGATGGAGAGGTGGGGAGGGAAGTGCCACTTAGTGCTAAGTCAGGGATAATGAGGGAGATAAAGGTAATTTTTAGTTAATATTTGGAGAGCAGCACCTGCTTTGACCCTTCCTGCACATCCTTGTCCCTGGGTTTTTTTTCCTTGTGATGCTTTGTGGGTGCTCCCACCAAATTAAAGACACCCCACCACCCACCCTGTGCCATCGTCATGCAGGAGGATGCCTGGGCCACTCCCCAGCTGTCCCCAGGGCTGTCCCCAGGTCTCTCCCTGCTGGGTGCTGATGCTTCCCCTCGGCATTTGCATCTTCCCAGCCTTTATCTTTCTCCCGGTCTCTGTATTGCTGCAATTACAGACACTTTAAAACACAATGATCTGGCTGTTAGCGTGATGGATGACAGAACCTTTCTGTCTGGTTTAAATCATTGCTGAGAGTGAGCAAACTTCCCTGGGTTAACCCTTTCCTGCCCCAAACCCTCTCCCTCCCCAGCCCTGGGGACTGCCTTGTGCTCCACGGCCACACATCTACCGCACACTTGGGTCCCATGGATGGGGATGAAGGGGGGTCTGGCATCCTAAGGGGGGAAACATCTCCTTAGCATCCCTCAGCTCCCTGGGAGCATGGGGGGCAGGGGAGGGGACCAGCCCTGCCTCGGCAGAGCCGGTGGCTCTGCTGCGGTGGGAAATTAACGGCTGGCCGGGAGATAAGCGCCTGCCGGAGCCTGATAGCCTGCTGGAGTCATCCCAACCCAGGGCCTGGCAATCCTTCCCCTGGCAAATCTGGAGCCGGAGCAGGATGGGGCCCCACCGTGTTCCCACCCGGCAGAGAGGGTGGAAACTCCTGTCATGACTCGGTGCCTGTCACGCCAGCGCGTGATTGATGTACAGAGAGCAACCGCCCTACGTGGGGATTAACCACACATGTTATGGCAATCCATGCTCCCTTTGTTTTGAGGAGCTGACATCTCCCACTGCTGTGCATCCTGCCCAGTGCCCACCACTGCCTGCCCACCCCACGGGTGTCCCAGTCCCTCGGGAGGGTGTGGGTACTGTCATCCATCACTTCTGCTCATAGATGTTGGGTGATGTTCTCCATCCCTGCTGAGTATGTGCATGGAGAGGTTGCATGAAGTGAAAATTTGGAGATGCATTTGGGGAATGCTACAGATATGCTGCAGGGAAAG
>NW_008660432.1:3894-4253 GCF_000695815.1 Acanthisitta chloris
GGGCTTGGCATGGTGCCTGCCAGCAGATAAGGTGCTCATTGAGGGCAGATGAAGGCAACTGGCACCAAAACCTTGCAGGAAATGGTCATCACCATGTGCCATCCTGGCCCTGTATCTGTCTCTGCACATGACCCCTCTCCCAGTATCGGGGCCACACTCATCATCGTGGGTAACACAGTGTTGGGGACTCCGGTCACACCTTGTGGGTCCCCAATCATCAGTCCCGACCCACTGCTGTCACTGAGCCCCTCACCCTGCCTTCCATAGGCAGTGCACTATTCCCCTTCTCCCCGCTCTCCCGGAGCTCTCCCTCAGCCCTGTCACTTCCCAGCGTGCCGGTAGGAGATGATTGCTATTCC
>NW_008660433.1:0-6468 GCF_000695815.1 Acanthisitta chloris
ACCGTCTGCCCTGTCCAGTTTGCTCTGTATCCCCCTGCTCTGTGCTCCTGCCTTGCTCCCTCTGCTCTGTGCCCCCTTCCCTGTGTCTGCCTGTGCACCCCTGCTCTCCTGTGTTTCCTGCCTTGCCCCTCTTGCTCTGTGCCCCCTGCCCTGTGTCCACCTGTGCACCCCTGCCTTCCTGTGTTCCCTGCCCCTCCTGCTCTGTGGCCCCTGCCCTGTGCTCCAGTGCACCTCCCTGCCCTGGACACCCTGCCCTGCACTTTGTGCCCCCTGGCACAAACCTTGAGCCTGAGGGTTAAGCAGGTTAGAGAGCTTAGAATGGTCCAAACAGGGAAGTTTGTGGTTGCAGTTTATTTCTGGCCCTGTTTTCTGCGTGTTTGCAGTGCTCTGTGGGGTTAACTCAGAGCCAGCACAGCTCTCAGGGTGGGTGTTTGAGAGGTTTTGTGCTGTCTGCTGAGTCCCTGAACCAGCCCAGTGGCTCTACTGCCCCAACCACTCTGTGTTCTAAGCCAGGGCCTGTTGAGCACTTAAATTCCACCTGGGAGAGGAGAAGTGCCTGGAGCTCTTCCTGCTGCTTTCCCACGAGGAAACTGCTGTGCTCTGCAGCTCACACTGGTTTTAGCAGAGTGAAATCCCTCGGTGAGCAAGTGTAGGTGTTTACCTTGCTGGTTAACCTCCTTATTTCCAATAACTGTTGCTATTCCAGATAAGCTTTAACCACAGAGTGAAAGGATGTGATATTCCAGAGCCTAGGGTAACCATCTGCTGTGTGCTGGGAGCACAAATCCTTGGGCTAGATGCAATCTCCAGGGCTGGGTGATGTTCCACCTGCTGGTTCCCTGCTAAACACTAAACCAGGAGCAAAAAGTGGTGTGAGTGAACCTAGAGGGGGGTGTGAGGTTCTGCCAGGCTGGCACAAAATCCCTTTATTGCTGCAGGAGAGCTTAAACACAGTTATTTATAGCTGTTTGGACAGGTTTGCAGCTGACCTGGGACTGTTCCTTTTCCTACCCTATGGGGCTGCATGGTATTTCATGGTTTCTGTGTCTTTGTGCCACCAAGCTGTGACCAGAGCACAAACACAGAAGGGAAAACAAAGTGGTTATTTTTACTTCATTTTTAAATTCTTCCACATATAATTTGTGCTTCAAAACTGTGACAAGGAAAATGTTTTTGTGTATTATCTTGCCTTCTGCAGATGTGCTTAAAATACTTTGTTATAGTTATAGGGTTCTAACAGGAGAGTTTATTTATCTTCTCATGGCTAAGAGGTTTTCCACCCCTAGTGCTAAGCTTTCCCTTCCCTGTCAGTGCTTTGTATTCTGTACTCAAACCTTGGCAACTCCTTTTATTCTTTCAGATGAAGCACTTCTAAGTGGGCTCCCTGCAAGTGAGATGTCAGTTAAGGAGCTGTGAAAGTGATGAACTTATTATTAAGATAAAAGCAATGAGATCTTGAAGCTGATTTAGCACATGAGAGTGAAATCAGCTGAGGAGTTAGGTGGTTGCATGTTCCCTGCAGAACAATACCTTTATGTCCTCGTGGCCCAGGAGCCTGACACATTTCTACTCTCCACCTCCCCAGGAGCCTGACACGTTCCTACCCTCCACCTCTCAGCAGTGCAGTAGCAGAGGCTGAACAAAGAGCTGCTGCTGCAGCAGGTGCTGGTGGGCAGCACCCTTGGAATGCTAATGATGCTGAAATTAGAGCAGGTATCAGAGTGCCTCAAGTGTCACGATGCAGGCTTAAACTTGGTAGAAGAAGTCTTGTGTGGCGCTGTGGGGAGGAGAGAGAGGATCCTTCCCTCTGCAGTCCCTGGTGATGCTGGAGGCTGTCAGTGTGGGAGTGCTGGTAATTCCAGGGTGCTCAGCTGGTTCATCTGGGACCCTTGATTGCCCTGGGAGCCTCACCAGCTCCCACCACTTCTCCTGATGGTGGAGACAGGTCCCGCTCCCTGCCTGTTGTATATTACTTTGTATGTTAAGGATTGGAATGGAGCTTAGAGATTGTCCAGTGCCAACCCCCTGCCCTGGGCAGGGACACCTCCCACCAGAGCAGGTTGCTCAGGACTTTAGCCAACCTGACTGTGAACAGTGCTGGTCCCTGCCACAGCCTGGGCAGAGGGGGGCACAGCCAGACTGGGCTGCTCTCCAGTAGCACTGAGTAGACACCAATTTAACTGCACAGTGTAGTTTAAGAACTTCTAGAACTTTATCTGAAATAAGCCAGTTCTACAGTTGTCTCAGTTTACTTCTATTTCAGTTACTATTCAGTTTTCTCAAATCTCTGGTGTAGAGTCATGGAATCTCCTGAGCTGGAAGGGACCCACAAGGATCAAGTCCAATTCCAGGCCCTGCACAGACATCCCAGCAATCCACTCTGTGCCTGAGAGCATTGGTCAAACACTCCTTGAACTCTGTCAGCCTTGGGGCTGTGACCCCTGCCCTGGGGAGCTGTTCCAGTGCCCAAACACCTCCTGTGGGAAGAATCCTTGCCTAATATTGAACCTAACCTTCCCCTGACAGCTGTAGCCATTCCCACCAGTCCTGTCTCTGGTCACAGGGAGCAGAGATTGGAGCTGCCCCTTGTGAAGAAGTTGCATACCCCTGAGGTCTCCTCTCAGTCTCTTCCTGCTGAACCCAAATGCCTTTGCCACTCCTTGTATGGCTCCTCTAGACTCTTCACCATCTCTGTGTCCCTCCTTTGAACACTCTCTAACAGCTTTAGATCTTTCTTGTATTGAGGGTGCCCAAACTGCCCCAGGCCTGGAGGTGAGGTCACACCAGTAGAATCCTCTCATGTAGTCAATGCAGTAGATAACAGACACTGTACTCCAGAGCAAAACAATGTGTTGGCATTGGTTTTTTTTAAGTCAGAGGTGAATAGAGCATAGAGTGTGAACAAACTTTTGAGTGTGCTGGATTTAAGCTGCATGAAAAAGCATCACATGGAGGGGTTGGAAAGGAGAACTGGGGAGTGATAAAGACAAAAGTGGAATAAATCCTTTCCACATGTTATGTGTGAGTAAGGTGAGTGATGGAGTTGCTGAGTGGAGCCAAGTAACAGGTTGTTGTGTGTCCCAGATGGACCAGCCGTCCCCCCACTACATGCTGGCCAACCTGACGCCGCTGCACTGCGAGCAGCTCCTGCAGGGCCTCAACCTGCTGCGGCAGCACCACGAGCTCTGCGACGTCACCCTGCGCGTGGGCGAAGCCAAGATCCACGCACACAGGGTGGTGCTGGCCAGCATCAGCCCCTACTTCAAGGCCATGTTCACCGGGAACCTGTCAGAGAAGGAGACGGCAGAGGTGGAGTTCCAGTGCGTGGACGAGGCGGCGCTGCAGGCCATCGTGGAATATGCCTACACCGGCACCGTCTTCATCTCCCAGGACACTGTGGAGTCGCTGCTCCCCGCGGCCAACCTGCTGCAGGTGAAGCTGGTGGTCAAGGAGTGCTGTGCCTTCCTGGAGAGCCAGTTGGACCCCGGCAATTGCATCGGCATCTCACGCTTCGCTGAGACCTATGGCTGCCACGACCTCTACTTGGCGGCCAACAAGTACATCTGCCAGAACTTTGAGGAGGTGTGTCAGACTGAGGAGTTCCTGGAGCTCACGCACTCGGAGCTGGACGAGATCGTGTCCAATGACTGCCTGAATGTGGTGACGGAGGAGACGGTGTTCTATGCCCTGGAGTCCTGGATCAAGTACGACGTGCAGGAGCGGCAGAAGCACCTGGCACAGCTGCTGCACTGCGTGCGGCTGCCCCTGCTCAGCGTCAAGTTCCTCACCAGGCTGTACGAGGCCAACCACCTCATCCGGGATGACCACACCTGCAAGCACCTCCTCAACGAGGCCCTCAAGTACCACTTCATGCCTGAGCACAGACTGTCCCACCAGACCATGCTGATGACGCGGCCTCGCTGTGCTCCCAAAGTGCTCTGTGCCGTGGGGGGCAAGGCTGGGCTCTTTGCCTGCTTGGAAAGGTAAGGAGTGCTGGGGGGGTCCTGCCTGGTGGATACCACCCTGGCTCAGGGCTAACACAGCCTTTGGGGAGCTGTGGGTTCACAGAACCAGCAGGGTTGGAAGAGACCTTCAAGATCTTTGAGTCCCACCATAGTTTGCAGGATGCAGTTGCTCCTTTCCTTCATAAGAGCTCTTAAGTAGATTTTTCTTTGAACAAGAGCAAGCCTTGAATTCAAAATGCTTTTGTTTTCATGACTAACATGCACTGTTAAAGGGTTTTGTTTGTGCCAACACACATAGGTATAAAATTATATAATTTTCATTCCGTTGATTGAAAATTTGGTTAATCACCTAGGTAATGAAAGTTTGTCTGGTACTTCCTTATCCTTTCAGGTGTTTTCAGTTTATATAATTTCCCCTTGATTTATTACTATTCCAGACAATCAAGTCAGAAAATTTAACCTAATATATGACGAATATGCTTCCTGATAACTCAAAAAAATCCCTGGAATTAAACCAGACTTAATTAGAGAGGAGTGAAGGAGGGGAAAAGGAGGCTCAAGGAGGACCTTATCCCTCTCTGGGGGAGCTCTATGTTCTTTTTCCGTATGTTAAGAGGTGCCAAAGTTATTTGAAGCTAATTTTCCCAACAATAGGGACTGATATTAAACTAGGTGTTGGGACTGGGATTTGTTTGGTTTATGGATTTAGAAAATAAAAGGTACTTGTGCTTCATAAAAACCTGTTGGAGTGAATAAAGTCATTCTCTGGTATTTCTCAGCTCTGCTTCTCCAATGATTGCAGCAATGTTACATACCAGTGTCACTTGGGTTATTTTGGTTTGGTGGCTGCCCCAACCCTGGTGGTGTACAAGACCAGGCTGGATGAAGCTTTGAGCAACCTGATCTAATGAGGTGTCCCTACCCATGGCAGGGAGGGTTGGGACTAGATCTGCAAGGTCCATTCCAACCCCTAAATTCTGTGATTATTTTTTTTTTGCTTCACAATAGCAAAATAACCTAGAATTTATTTATATTTTATGTTTGATTTCTATTTATTTTATTTAGTTTCTGTTCTCTAACTGGTGTCCAGCACCAGCCTGGGCTTTCAGCAGCCCCTGCCCCTGGGTTCTGAGTGGTTCTCAGCTCTACAGGGCCTCATGTTCTTCTATGCTTTTTGAACAGATCAGATTTCCTGGCACTAGATAGTCTCTTAATCATTTAAGTAATTTATTAATTAAACTAGGTAGGTTAAATTAGGTTGACTAGATTCTATATGGGGTAAATTAGACACACTGTATTCTGAGTACAATTGAAAGGAAATGCAATAAAGAGTACTTTGAAAACAGATTTTTCAAATTAAGTTGTTTTACATTGAGATTTTATTTAAAAAATACAGAGCATTTAAAATGTGTATTTATAAACTGCAAGTTGCACTTCCTGAGTTATATTTGTCTGTACGTATAGAATTATAGAACCGTAGAACCGTCAAGGCTGGAGGAGACCTCTAAGATCATCAAGTCCAATCATTAATTTGTCACTGCTGTAACCCCTAAACTGTATCCTCCAGCACCAGATCCAGATGCCTCTTAACACCTCCAGGGGTGGTGACTCCACCACCTTCCTGGGCAATAGTCCAGTGCCTGGCCTGAACCCCAGGGAAGAACCTTTTCCTACTATCTACTCTGAATCATTACAGACATGTGCTTCCCTCTCTCAATTTCCTCTTCTCCCTCCCATCTCTGTGACTGCACTTGTTTTTTTCACTTCTTCTACTCTCTCTGGTTTGTGTCGGTTTGCTCACACAGCCCTTGTTCTCCTGTTGCAGTGTGGAGATGTACTTCCCCCAGACAGACTCGTGGATCGGGCTGGCCCCTCTGAGCATCCCTCGCTATGAGTTCGGGGTCTGTGTGCTGGAGCAGAAGCTGTATGTGGTGGGAGGCATTGCCACCCACGTGTGCCAGGGCATCAGCTACCGCAGGCACGAGAGCTCGGTGGAGCGCTGGGACCCTGACACCAACACCTGGACGTCGCTGGAGAGGATGTCCGAGAGCCGCAGCACGCTGGGGGTGGTGGTGCTAGCAGGGGAGCTCTATGCCCTGGGGGGCTACGATGGTCAGTCCTACCTCAGAACTGTGGAGAAGTACATCCCCAAGGTGAAGGAGTGGCAGGTTGTGGCCCCCATGAACAAGACGAGGAGCTGCTTTGCTGCTGCAGTGCTGGATGGGATGATCTATGCCATCGGGGGGTATGGCCCTGCCCACATGAACAGGTGTGTGCTGGGGGTATAGCCCTGCCCACATGGGCAGGTGTGTGCTGGGGCTATGACCCTGCCCACATGGGCAGGTGTGTGCTGGGGGTATAGCTCTGCCCACACGGGCAGGTGTGTGCTGGGGCTATAGCCCTGCCCACCTGGGCAGGTGTGTGCTGGGGGTATAGCCCTGCCCACATGGGCAGGTGTGTGCTGGGGCTATGACCCTGTCCATATGGGCAGGTGGGTGCTGGA
>NW_008660433.1:6483-14494 GCF_000695815.1 Acanthisitta chloris
CAGGTGTGTGCTGGGGGTATAGCCCTGCCCACATGGGCAGGTGTGTGCTGGGGGTATAGCTCTGCCCACACGGGCAGGTGTGTGCTGGGGCTATAGCCCTGCCCACCTGGGCAGGTGTGTGCTGGGGCTATAGCCCTGCCCACCTGGGCAGGTGTGTGCTGGGGCTATAGCCCTGCCCACCTGGGCAGGTGTGTGCTGGGGCTATAGCCCTGCCCACATGGGCAGGTGTGTGCTGGGGCTATGACCCTGTCCATATGGGCAGGTGTGTGCTGGAGCTATGGCCCTGCCCACATGGACAGGTGTGTGCTGGGTGTTCACAGCTGGAGATCAACTCGCTGGGGAATCCTGTTTGGCAGCCACTTGAATATCCCCAAATAGATTCCATTAAAAGCAAGCTGACTGCTGGGTGATTTACCACTTTTCCTCCCACTCTGTGGTTCTGCTGGTCTTCTCTATGCCTTTTCTTTCTGCCTGTTTGGGCACCTGAAGCTGCATTTGAACAGGGAATGGCTCTGTGCCACAAGTGTGTTAATGACTCTGACCATCTGTACAGCTCAGTCATAGAGTCATAGGAGTGATAAGGGGTTGGAATGGACCTTAGAGCTCATCCAGCCCCAACCCCCTGCCCAGTGCAGGGACACCTCCCACCAGAGCAGGTTGCTCAAGGCTTTAGCCAACCTGGCTGTGAACACTGCCAGGGTTGGGGCAGCCACAGCCTCCCTGGGCAACCTGTGCCAGTGTCTCACCACCCTCACAGGAAAAACTTCTGCCTAAGATCTAACCTAAATGATCACAAAAATTAATATTGATAATTCCTTTCCATTTTATCTTGAAGGCTCTTCTATCCCTACTGTTTGCTCAGCAGCTTCTTTGCTGATTTTCCTGAGGAATATAAATGTGCTCTCCACATGTTTTTCCTCTCTGAATGTTATTTCCAGGCAGCCTCAAGGAGTTCTGTTACCCAAATAGATACACTTGAGCTCTGCATTGTGTTCAGGTTTGCATGAGTTGCTTTATTTATAACTGGCAGCAGACACCCTGGGAAGAGCTTTCAGCTCCGAGGCAGCTCTGAGGAGCCTGTGTGGCCTGACAATCCAGGGCAGTGGCACAAGGACATCCAAGGGGCTGAGCTGGAATTACTGTGTCGAGGAAATACCACAGTATCATTAAGTTGGAAAAATTCTCTAGGATCATCAAGTCCAACCTTTGAATATGTTACAAAAATAAATGAAATCTGCTTTTTGGCAAGGCTTTGTGGGGAAGCTGAAGCTGCTTCATGTTGTGGGAGGAGCCTGAGATGGGATTGATGCTTTGAGGCGATAACAGTTTCCTGGTGCTGCTGTTGGCTTGTATAAAGCAACAGAGTTTGCCATCAGCTCAAGCATTTTCCCTTTGGATTTCATTATTCCTGTGTGGGGGAATTCTGCTTGGCAGAACCAAATGTACTTCCAACAGATAGATTCCTGGAGTGAGAGCTCAGTGTCCCTGATATACTACTCTCACGGGCTGTGTTCTTATCTCTGCAGCATGGAACGTTATGATCCAAGCAAGAACTCCTGGGAGACAGTGGCTTCCATGGCTGACAAACGGATCAACTTCGGTGTGGGAGTCATGCTGGGCTTCATCTTCGTGGTGGGGGGGCACAATGGGGTGTCCCACCTGTCCAGCATCGAGAGATACGACCCCCACCAGAACCAGTGGACTGTGTGTCGGCCCATGAAGGAGCCCAGAACAGGTGGGACATGCAGAGCTCTGCAGTTAACTCAGGGTTCCTTGCAGCAATCAGCTGCTGTTTGACCTCAGAGAAGCTGCAAGTCAAGTGACAGTGACTTTTCATAGAATCATCAAGGTTGGAGGAGACCTCTAAGATCCATCAAATCCAACGATTAACCTGTCACTGCTGTAACCCATAAACCATATCCTCCAGCACCAGATCCAGATGCCTCTTAAACATCTCCAGGGATGGTGACTCCACCACCTCCCTGGGCAATAGTCCAGTGCCTAGACACCCTCACAGGGAAAAAATTTTGTCTACAGAGCATTGCACTTCCATCTGTTAGTGAAAGTCACTGAATCATGTCTGTGAAGGAATGAGGGTTTAATTCTCTTTGATTCCAGTTCAGTTTAGTAATATTGAGCTATAACAAAAGTAATACCAAGTAATAATTCTACTCTACTTTGTGTTTTTTCATTGATTTCAGCAATGAGGAGTTGCAGCAATTCTGTGGTCACTGTTGTGTTGTATTTGCTTGAAATATGTTGAGATGCAGCCTGCAGCTTCCTTCCAAGGGGCAGCACCAATCCTGCTCTCTGTGACCTGAGGGAATGGCTGGAGCTGTGTCAGGGGAGGGTTAGGCTCGATATTAGGAGAAGGTTCTTCCCCCAGAGGTGTTTGGGCACTGGAACAGCTCCCCAGGGCAGTGGTCACAGCCCCAAGGCTGACAGAGCTCCAGGAGTGTTTGGCCAGTGCTCTCAGGCACAGGGTGCATTGTTGGGGTGTCTGTGCAGGAGTTGGACTGATGATCCTTGTGGGTTCCTTCCAGCTCAGGAGATTCCATGATCCTATTTTATAGCCTCTCCTGCCTCCCTGACAAGGAGTACTGGAACAGAAGAACATTGTTTTGGCAGAGGCAAGTGCATGAGAATAGTAGAACAGGAGTTTCAAAGCAGAACAGAGCTCTGCATTTACACCCATTTGCTTGAAGGATGGCCCAAAGGAGAGGCTGTGAGGACTCCTCTGTTCAGGCTCCGGGTGGAGAGGGGTTGGTTCCAATTAGAAACAAAACTGCTGCTGTTTTTCACAACTGGTGATCACACAATCTCTCCCTTCCCTCAGGAGTCGGTGCAGCTGTGATCGACAACTACCTGTACGTGGTGGGAGGTCACTCGGGCTCGTCCTACCTGAACACGGTGCAGAGGTACGACCCCATCACGGACACCTGGCTGGACTCTGCAGGGATGATGTACTGTCGGTGCAACTTTGGCTTGGCTGCACTTTGATGCACAGCAGGACCTGCTGGTCCTGAGGCAAAGATGGAGCTGAAGCTGCTGGACAACCATCGGTGCTGGTGGCAAGCGCAGGCAGCAGGGCCTGACGCTGGGGAGTTGGAGGAGTAGGGGAGGTTGGGGTTGAGATGAGGAAGGATTTGTGTTCTTCCCCTAACTGGCCTTTGTTAATTGGGTAACAAAGGAATGGAAAGCTGCTGCCCCAGCTGGGTTTAGCTAGCACCCTGCTCATGGCAGTGACTTCAGAGAGTACTGTACATGCCTGGGAGATGGTTAGAGACTTGTCCATCTGACCCTTTCACCTTTAGAGTTTCTCTCTCTTCCTCCTGCCTCCTCTGGAGTGTGAAGTTTACTGTGCTTGGGGTGAGAGCTGTGTGAGTGTGCTGTGTGCCTGCAGGGCTGGCTGTGGCTGGGTGTGTGTGCAGACTGAGCAAATGCCAGTGCTTCATGGGTTTTTTATGACCAGTAACTCAAGGGCTGCCTTGTTCCTGTATCTCAAGGGTTGTAAATAATAAATGCCATAGGATGTTGCCTGTATACTCTCCTTTGTTACCTGCTGACTGGGAGGAGGGCTGGGCTGATCAGTAGGAACTACTTAGAGACATTTACAAGGCACATTTCTTGCCTCTTCATGAAGTTTTTGGATCTGAAGGAGAGAAATTGGATTTTAACTTTACTTTCTGTTTCCTTTGTGGGAGAAATGGATGCTAGATGAACTGACTTCATCCTGCTGTGTGCTTTCAGTTGGAATGCAAGGAAAACTACAGCAGCAGCATTCCTAGCATGATATACCATAAACACTCTGCACCAGAGTGTCCCATCCTTCCCCTGAGCACACTTGTGTCCATGTTCCCTGTGGTTTCCTTCTGTACCAGAATGTCTAACTGCTTCCTGGGAATGCCCACAGTCAAAAATGGTGCTAAATGGAGGGATAACAGGAGGCTCTTCCTGATTTTAGTGCATAAAGCATGATGTTTGGATTGGTCGGATTGGTCCAGTGGTTTTGTTCTTTGCTCCATACATCAGTGCCTAGGAGACTGCCTGGAATCCCACAACATGTGGAATGAGCTCTTCATTGGGTACTTTAGGGGGTTTGGTTTTTTGCAGATCTATGTTCACTGCTCCTATTCTCACAAACAGGGAGATCCCAACTCTGGTTCTCAAACAGTTTTGCCTTTCACACCGGTTTCAGTGGGTTAATAGTCACAGTGGGGCACAGTGCTCATCCCAAACGTGACCTGGGATTAACCAGGTCTCAAGGGAGAATCGTGTGACAGCTCTAACCCTGCTGAAAACTGGGGCAGAGGACTAGAAAGCAATGCTGTGGGTTATACCCTTTGTTTAGAAGAGAATTTTAGCTAATTTAGGCTATTTTGTATTGTCTTCTGATCATGTGTCTTGAGTTTGTTTGGCTGGCTGGCTGCCCATTGCCAGACCTGTGGCTGAAGACTTTTTCTGCCTCCAGAGCTCCTTTCCCTTGGTTTTGTTTCCCCTTGTTTTCCATGCTGACATAGTGTTATTTTTGAAGGTGCGATAATAGTTGCTGTAAAAGCCATTTCTTTCTAATTCTGCTAAGCAGAGGGGGCTGAGTGCATTGGATTTATTCTGAGTTCCTGCAGAGCTGATTGCAGGGAAGCAGTGCTGGTACTGTTCTTCCATCCTGAACATTGGGATTTAACCAGTCAAGGAGGCAGTTGTCACCATCAAACATTGTTCATGGCTAACATGTGTTTGCACAGACCACAACTCCTGCAGGTGTTGCTGAAATTTGGTAGAGTTAAGCAGAACCTGAAAAGCAAATAAGATAATCTGTATTGGAAACACTGAAATGGTTAATTTGACCCACTGAGGGTTCAAGTTATAGCAATAATAGCCTGATTGGATTATTCCAGGGCATCCATTGGGAGGGCATGAGTAGCTACATGGCTGTTTGTTGCATGTTTGTGTGTGGGGAGGAGAAGGAATAATAGAATCCTGAATGGTTTGGGTTGGAAGGACCTTACAGCTCATCCCATCCCACCCCTGCTGTGGGCAGGGACACCTTCCACTAGCCCAGGTTGCTCCAAACCCCATCCAGCCTGGCCTGGAACACTCCCAAGGATCAGAACCAAAAATCCATAGGTCAGGTGATTATTTATATAAACATTTTTCATTTATAGAAGTCAAAGCACTTAAAATTGCAGAGTGTTTTATTCTCTTTCCCCAGACAGTGACAGTGTTAAATCCCAGAGTGGCTTGGGTGAGAAGGACCTTAAAGCCCATCCAGTCCCAGCTGCTGCCACAGGCAGGGACACCTTCCACTGGAATGAGGTCAGAGGAGGTAACAGGTCACAGATTGATCCCAAACTGAGGAATGTGACACTGCTGAATTTAAAAGAGCAGCACAAACCATTTTTGAGGTAGAAGAATGGGAGAAATGCCTAATGAATTTTACTGCTGTTCCTGGATGAACTGTTCAGAGACAGATCCCACAGCACATCAACTTAGAGATTGTGTCCCTTAATATCATGTCATCCCCATTTTCTCTCCAGATGCTGTTTGTCTTGTCTCTGCCGTGCTTGGCTAGAGCAACATCAGACACAGCAATCAGTGTGAACCTGTACTCAAAGATCAATAATCTCACTGGAATGTCAGTCTGACAGTTCAGAAATTAAGGATTTATAACTAAGATGTCATGCAAATCTCAATTATCATCCAGTTCCAGTTCTCCATCACTCAATCTGTGAAGCACCTTACACTAGGTTTAAATGAGTTTCTTCATGTACATGCAGCTAATTTCTGCTTTTTTTAGAGTTATTCATCTGTAAGCTGCCTGGCAGTGTCTCCTCCCAGGAATGTCTAGAGCAAATGTGTCCATCCACATACAAACATGTTCCTTCTGTGAATCTGCCACCTGTGAGTCCCCATTCCCTCTCTAAAGGAATGCAAACCATTCCAAATTGCCTTAAAGTCTTTCTATTGACCTGAAATGCTAAGAACTGGATGATAATTCCTAATTTTTTGCCTTATGCTCTGTGCTGTACTTTAATCCCAAGGCAAACTGAGTTTTACCAGGATTTCCTAACTGTACAGAGAACACCAGGCTGTACTTGGACTTGCCCAGAATGCTTTGGTAGAGAGTAGAAACTGCTCCCTGTAGTGCTGTGTCTGTAGGGTGGTTTTACATGTACATCTCTCTGGTTTCAGCACCAATGTCCTGACTTTGGTCTTGTTTACAAAGAGGCATTTGAGTTCAACAGGAAAAGAACTGTAACCTGCATTTGGGGCCTTTGCTAGTTCCCACGGTGTTTGCTCTTGTGCTAACTCTGTAATGTTGTTGTAACTATTTCATTGAATGTGAAGCATTTAGTAAATAAACCTGGGGAAAACTGTGTTGCCTGATGGTCAGTCCTGGAGGAGCCTTCGGAGCTGCTCCCACCTTGTTCCCACCACACTGCAGTGGCTGCTGCACCTTCACCCCTTAATTTATTCAGGCAGTTTGTGAGCAAATGTCTTTTTTTATACACACACACACTACTTTAATTTGCTTTTACTGCACTTTGACAAGCTCCAGCAGATACGGCATCAGAACACTCTGATTATTGCACTGCAAAATGAGACATGTCCATGTGCCTCTGAGGAAACCTGAGAGAGTTGGGATTGTTCAGCCTGGAGAAGAGAAGCTCCAGGGTGATCTAGTTGTGGCCTTCTAGTGCCTGAAGGGGCTACAAGAAAGATGGAGAGACACGATTGACAGGGTAGGAAGGGACAGGACACAGGGAATGGTTCCTACTGCCAGAGAGCAGGGACAGATGGGATATTAGAAAGGAATTGTTGGCTGTAAGAGTGCTGAGGCACTGGCACAGGTTGCCCAAAGCAACTGTGACTGCTCCATCCCATCCCTGGAAGTGTTCCAGACCAGGTTGGATGGGGCTTGGAGCAACTTGGGCTAGTGGAAGGTGTCCCTGCCCATGGCAGGGGGTGGGATGGCATGAGCTTTAGGGTCCCTCCAACCCAACCCAGTGTGGGATTCCATGACTCACAGCAAGAGCAGCAGAGCTCAGGGGCAGTTCGTGTGCCTGGCTGAGATGATGAGTGTAGGAAGTATGAGTATAAAATACACTTTCTCCACCTCTCCTCTTGTTGTGCTCCCCCTCCCAGGCTGAAAGGTGGTATCTGTGAGCCCCCTGTACCTGCTCCCACATAACAGGTGGTTGGAGGTGGTGGATTGGAGCCTCCAGCATCCCCATGTGACTCAAATGTTTATCTGTACTCAGAGCAAAGGAGAGCAAATCCTTTCTCTCATTATGTATTTCCTGCCAATATGTATATTAGTAATTTGAAGACATTAACTTTTTATTTAGGGTGTTTAGGGAAATGCATCCATCTGTTCATCCCTGAGACAGACAGGGAGGGATGTCTGAAGCTACAGGTGCATGTTCTAACCATAAATCTGGGCTCAGCACCCCTCAGCCTCTCACCAGCTAACCCAGCCTGATGCTGCTCAGCACATCCTGAGTTCCAACTCTAATTCCAACTCCCTGCCAGGGGCAGGAACAACTTCCACCAGCCCAGGTTGCTCCAAACCCCATCCAACCTGGCCTGGAACACTCCCAGGGATGGAGCAGCCACAGCTTCTCTGGACAACCTGTGCCAGTGCCTCACTACTCTCCGAGTGAGGAATTCCTTCCCCATATCCCACCTGTCCCTGCTCTCTGGCAGTGTGAAGCCATTCCACTTTGTCCTGTCCCTCCATGCTCTTGTAAGGAGTCCCTCTCCATGTTTCTTGTAGGCTCCTTCAGGTACTGGAAGACTGAAATTAGGTCAACCCAAAGCCTTCTCTGCTCCAGGCTGAACAATTCCAGTTCTCTCAGCCTTCCCTCATAGGAAAGGTGCTCCATCCTTTTAATCATTTTGGGGCTCTCCTCTGGACTTGCTCCAACAGGTCAATCTCCTTCCTGTCCACGTCACAACCAAGGGAATCGCAGAGGCCGGTGAAAGTCAAGCCCTTTCAAAAAAGACCACG